>NW_021144811.1:92500-311068 GCF_900634625.1 Parambassis ranga | reverse complement strand
AGCAGGCGTGCTGGAATTCAAGTCTCCACTGGTGATGAGTGTCGACACACAGGCCTGGAAGTAGACATCCCGTACAGGAAGCACTGCAGCACAGTGAGCCTCTGCACTGCTGGTGGCAGGTGCCAAGGAGTGTGGTTGCAGGGTGTAGGGCATGTTAAGTCTCTGGGATGCTGGCAGCCCCACACACACAGCTGCAGGTCCATGCTCAGGACCAAAAGCCTCCACAACACCCCGTGGCGAGCTGACTGATAGACTAAGTGAGTGGCACTCTGACGTACTACTAGCATTGTGCCAATATGGGATGCTCGAATCTCCACATATTGGCCAGGACTCTGAGTGTTGTACCATCAGGCTGCGATGACCTTGGCGCTCGCCACTCCACATAGAGCCATCAGCAAACGCAGCAGGGATGTTGTCCAACTTGTCTTGCTACACAGCTGGTCCACACACTGACGTTCTTAAAGATGATGGTGATCTGACAGTATAGATAGAAAAGGTGAATAGTAGAGATTTAACATGTTTTTAAAAACTCACCTTATGTCTGTATGTTCAGAAGTTGCACCACAGGAAGTTCAACTGACTTTGCTAAAGGACTTTCTACAGCTTCTCTGCTGTAGCTACAAATGAAGTGTGTGTCTCTCCTTGCTGTCTTGAACTTGTTTTCACTTTCAATTTTTCTATATTCATCTAGACGTCAAATACAACTGACTATTAAAGCTGAGGATAATTCAGTATCAATTAATGAACTTTAGATTTAGATGAGAGTTAATGACAGCTGCACATCTTGTTTTTGGACTTCCAGTGCACAGGGTTGTCTTCTTGTTGCAGTTATACGGTGTACTGCTGTGTGCTCAGTACACTGTAATCTGTCTGGTAGTAGGTGTGGTCAAAAGTCACCAGGAGTCACTGATGAAAAACAGTTCCTTGATCTATGACCTTCTTCTAATGCCCCTGTGACTCTCACATATGATCTTTGACTCACCTTGGTGAGGACTGTGGCATGTGTCCCCCCCCTGGCTGGCGAGCTGGTGGCCTGTACATACAGATAATCATTGTCAATGAGAGGCCAAGCCCCCTGCACTGCACATGTCTGGAAATCATTGTTGAAAGTGCGAACGTGTGGGTCTCCAAACACACTGCAGAGCAGATATTCTGGTGTCCGCCCCTCCCGACCGAAGAAGCTCCTCTCATACAGACAGGTATCTCCTGGGAGTGTGCCTTGAAGTGGGGGGCGAGGCTGAGCTGTGGGTCCTGCACGGGGGCATCGATGCTGTATCAGAAGGTCTTCAATGCCTTGAACTGCAGAGTGGTATGCAAGGTCCCCTCGACATGGTCGTGCCATCCGTTTTGTGCACATGGCATAGGAGCGCAGGGCACTGCAGTAACCAGCATTTACTGCATCCCTGCTGAGAGCAGCTCCTCCTGCTACTACACCACCACCACTGCCACCACTGCTGCTGCTGCCCAGGTCCAGCGTCGCAGCCACAAAGTCAGAGTTACATTTCAGGATGCGACAGGTAGCGGTGGCTAAAATGAAACAGCAGAATCATTACTTCAGTCTCTTCTTTGCGGACTGTCAGTTTCTGTCGAAGGAAATTCAGCGTGCTTGTAGTTTTTTTTTATCATGTTTGTACCTTCAGGAATAAGGAAGATCAGCAGCAGTGTCAGCAGATGCAATGTTTCCATGGTAACGAGGTATATTGTGCAGTGCCCCACAGCTCCATCAGCGTGTTATATTAAGTTCACAAGTCAGCGCTGAAAGAAAAAATATATCACACGTCTGTCACATGTTGATGCTTATTAGTTTTTGTTCCTCTCATCCAAACACTGATTTTTAAAGTCTCTCCATCTGAAAGTATGACATGATTAGAGCAACAACTGGGTACAACAGCCACCTTAACTTAAAAGTATTGTGCTCTGAATGACAGAACTCAAAAGGTCTGTTGTCAACTAGGATCTGTTAAAGCAGCATCAGAATGAGCCTGACCTGTCTGAGCACATCCAAACATCGCCTGACTCTTCTCCTGTGACTGGCTCATTCCTCGCTGTTGAACTGTTGTTTATCACCCTTTCTTGTCTTTATCATCTTGACCATTTTTAGTGTATTCTGAATACCACACCCAGTACAGGGACAACAGTGGCGCAGTGGTATAGCAGGGTTGTCTAGTAACCGGAAGGTTGGTGGTTCGATCCTTGCTAGTCATTGTATGACGCAGCAGCCGTAAAGAATCTAAAATAAAAAAAAAATGTAAAAAAAAAAAGTACTGAGGTACTTGTTAAACTATAGTTACTTATTTTTACTTTTCTACCCTATCCCTAACCTTTAAATGTTCTTAAAACGAATACAATAACATTTCAAATGGTTGAATAATTAATGAAAATGTTAATGGAAAACATTATTTAACTCTTTGACTTGATAAACAAATGAATCGATTGATATTTGTAGTGTTTCCACGAGTGTTAACCTGATGCTTACCTGCAGTCAGTCCCCACAAATAAACGCAGTAATGAACCTACTCTACATGTTTCAGAACAACCAGACTGTTTGTCAGCTCTGACTCGCTCTTGTGTGACATGGACTCTTGTCTGTTTGCCTTTTTTTCAGGCAAATCAAACAGCAGCAGTCAGGAGGCGGGGCTTACAGTGGCACTCTTTAGTCATTGGATCCTGCATCAAACAGATCGATATATTTAACGACACAACCCTGAACTCAAAGGTTCAGTAATTCTCAACAAGTAAATCTCACATACACAAATTTATATTTTTAGCATTCTGAATTTAATACTGCTCAATCAATAATAAGTTTTACTGGTTCTGCTTTTGTTTTTCAAAAATAATGTTTGAAGTTCAGTATTAGTAGCTAAGTTAGTAGGTATCAGAGGGTTTCTGCTCTGACAGACTGCAGTCCCTTGGTCTTATGTCCTCTATCAGAAGTGAAAGGGTGTGTGTTGATGCATTGGGGTTCTGTGTCCATGGACTGACTGAATAAAGTGTTCTCTCAGGTGATGGACAAGTCGCCCGTGTGTTTTGATTTATGAATGCTAAATTTAAACTCCAGTTGCCCGGTGCCCCCTTCCCCCCACAGTCACACTCCCACACACATGCTCCTCACAGTGTTTAGCTTACACACAAAGCCTGGGACAGTGAGGGACTGCTAATCTCGATGCAGAGGACAGTCTGAGTTTCTCTTTATGGACATAAAGTGTGTGTTCAGGACCCAGACTGTCCTCTGAAATCCTTTGAATTTCTGCTTCATTTCTGGTTGTTTATTTGCACGTTTTAGAAAATGAAACCTGGTGCATCATTATTTTTGAAAAACTAACCCTTACCGTAACCCAATTTCGCACCAATACACGTATAAGAATGTATGCGTTTATTGATCCAACCAGAAAATCCTGAGATTTATTTTACAGTTTAACCCTGAAGTCACCAGTACCAACATAAAACCAGCACGTGTTATTATGTATATTATCAATAAGGTATTTCACATTATTGTTTTACATTTACCCAACACAATTTAACATACTGTAACTTTGCCTTACCTTCAGCCGGTCTGTGCATGTCCTCAGATGGACAGAAGCAAATCACCATGAGACTCCAGACCTGCCAGGAGAACCGGGTGTCTGTCTACAGCTCTCCAGGTCTGTAGTGTCCCTCCCTGGGCTCTGGTCTGAGGCTTGTTCTGTGTTCACAGTCGAGTGGGAGCTTTAGTCGTTTCTAAATAAATCACCACCTGCTACATGACAACTGTCCTCGCTCACACACAGACATGGAGCAGCAGTTTATTTTTATGTCAGGCCACCAGGGACTCCAGCTCTATTTGCAACTGTTGCTCCATCTCACTAAAACAGAACGACAACTGTGCTTTTCAAACTGTCCTTTTACTTTTAAGCAGTCCAGTTAGATCAGGATCTGCTCAAGAGGGGTTGTGTCCTCTGCGGTTGCAGGGAGATCATGACTCTTTCTCTGATATTAGTGCTGTGTTTACAACAAAAACTTTCACTGTGGTCATGTCATGAACCGCGATGAACCACAGCGATCATGATGAGCAGATTATCTTCACCTGCAGCTGCGATTTGACAAGTGGACAGAGGATTTATGGGCAGTTACCTTCCAGCCCAACGAAACAAGGAGGGAGATTTAAGTTCAGAGGAAAAACCACGACTTAGAAAGACACCTGAAGGCCCCCCATCCTGTTCTGGTTCCTGACCGTGGTCGGGGAACACAACTCCCCGGGTGTTGAGGTGGCAGATAAACACACACTAAGGTCGTAAACACACACACCTCTTTCCGCTCCTGCGGGCTCGGTTACAGCAGACACTCACACATGTGCACACACTGAGCTGCCTGGACTACACATCAGAGCTAGACACATCCCACAACGCTGTAAAAAGATACATACATAAGGAACTTGTGAGGAATATGAATATATTTGCACTTTTTCTATCAGGCCTTAGACATTCTGTTTGATTATAGAAGTTATATGGTACATTCTTGGTTTAAATGGTTATATAGTTATAGGTATGCTCACAGTACAAAGTACAGTAACAGGTGAACGAGCAGAAACAGGAAGTGGCATCTGACTGAACTTTATTGAAATTATTACACAAATTTGAAAAGTGACTGGTTTCTATGCAGGGATTCCTGCGACCCAGAAAGCCACTCAGCACAGTGCCCGCATGTTGCCTGCAGGGGGCAGCACTGGCACAATGACAGCATGAAGCTGTAGTAAAACAACCTGCTGTTTCTACTGAGCAAGCAGATCTCATGAAAAACATGATTCTGGCCTCAAAGCTGCCAGTAAAAAACGTCTCTGCAGGTCACCTGTGCATCTGATCTGATCTGTTCTCTAAAGTTTGAATTATGATGTAACTGAGGACAGATGGATGGTCCACTAAGATTTAGCAGGTTAAGTTCTTGGCCCTTTAAGCATTAAGTGGGCACCCTCCACGCCTCACTGAGCAGCTCCACAGCCTTTGTTATAGTGTGGTGGGGGTGGGGGCCGGACTAAAACCTAGGCGGACAGACCGAGACCCTCCACAGAGCGTAAACTGTAGGCTGACACAGACCGAAGGCGGCTGCAGAGAGGTAAGAGGTTTTTGTTTTAGCATCTTTACAGTAAAAGTTTCAGGGTTGGAATCAATTGTTTAGATAATAAAACACTTCAAGGCTTTCCTTTAGTCACGCCTGGGCTCAGAATGTTTTCCCCGGGGATTTACTTTGCAGACTCAACTGAAACAACCTTTAAAATAACAGTTTGCATTTCTCTGACCAAGTCTAAAAATATTCTACATGTGTCGTCTACTCTGTTCAATGCACATAATCTAGGAGGGATGTGTAGCTTTCAGAATTCTGCTTCAAATCTTATTTTAGTTTTTAAATGATTTTCTTACCATTACTGTAAATGAATGTTTACATTTCTCCCATTTCCCCAGCAGGGTGACACAATATTGATAACTAGATACAAATCCGGTTCATTTTCATACTCAACTACACAAAACAGGCCTAAATAATCAAAAAGACACGTTTGGTGAACAGCAGTAAAACACAGATCAGTAGGAGCCAAGTCCAAATGTGACCGATGCAGCATGTCACATTACTTTATCCTAAGCTTTGCAATTGTTCGTCAGTCAAATCAGTCAAATACTAATCTGGTGAATCTGTGCGTTTTAGGGCACGCGGTGCGTTTCCTCCCGGGGTCGGGCAGGTCCAGGATGTAGTGCACTGTTGTCTCATCGCACCTCCAATATTGCACTCGTCCCGGCCTCCCCGGCCCAGGGGTCGCAACCTCTAGACCAGCAGGAGAGAAGCCGACTAATCCCAGTGAGCTGAGGTAGAAATCAGAATCTGTTGACTGTCTGACTTTGAATGCCCGAGACGAGTCATGTGTGACGCTTCAGACTCCAAATAATCAGAGTGTGCTGAAGAATGAATTGACAGAACATCTTAAGGTATCCAACACTTTTCAGCTACTTCCCTAAATAAAAAGGTTTCAAAGTCAAGAGTTCATCAGAAGTTGTTTTGGGTCACATTCTGTAACTTCTCATGTGAACAGCACAGAAACGTGGTTAACATCTAAGAAGGTTGAGAGTTTAAATGGAGTCCAGTGGCCTGCATTTAAACTCTGGACAGATCATAACCTGGATAAATGAGAGCATCCACACACATCTAAGATGGATCAACTTGGCTCAATACATTTGGAAACATAAAGTAGTTGCACTTCCATGTTTTGGTGTAGTGGTGGCTTTACTTTTGATGGAGGGCTAGGTTGAAGCGCTAGGACCACGTGACCCTCAAAACAGAGGTGTTCATGGACGGACATCAGACAAAGGTCTGTGAGAAATTTGGAACCGATAACACTGTATAATCCTCTCTGTTGTCCTCTTTACTGAATAAAGTAATAGTATATTGGTTCCTACTTTCCTAACACATTTTCTGGCAGTGACGCACAGTGATTTGTGTTCATGTAGATTTGTCAGATGCAATAGTGATTTGATAAAGACAAGTTAAATTTAGAGGTTCCAATTGCTGCACATTTTGGACATGCAGAGGCCTAAGTTGTCACCTGTTCTAAAAACCATCAACAGCTACAGAAAATGAGTGAGAGGAACATTTCATCCACTTCCCCATGTGACAGTTAAAAGACGGGAGCAACAGACACCAGTTCTTCAACCCTTTAACACTGCTACTTGCTCAGAGCTGCATCTCTGCTAGACTCTAGTTTATTAAGCAATATACAAGTAAGAATTCAAATACAAAGCAAACGTCAGCATTTATTTTCTCCTGTAAAAGTACAGCAAAGTGGAGGCACAACCAAGGACTGCATACAAACTAGTCCAAAGGGTTTGATTTGAAACACTATGAAAACAGAGTGGGTTTTTTAACAAAATATGTACATTTAAAACCCACAAAACAGGTTTCTTTTGTTGCTGATCAGGCCTCAGGAAGGTTGAAACCACTTTCAGCAGTTTAAACCTCTCTCCCAGATTTGTAGCTGTGTATTTTAAGTCTTTCCAGTCATAGGATACTAAAGGCGTGATTTTACGGACCACCACAGATAAGCATGAAATCTGTTTGTGTTTGTTGGGAGACATATACAATTGACACACACTCACCAACATAACATCAAATTAAAACACAATGAACTTGAATGAACCACCAGAAATATTCCTTGTGCTGGTGCTCCTCTACAGACAAAGATGTGACTGTTTGGGCTGATGGAGTTCATCGAAAGCAGCGAAACTAACAATATTTAGTGAAAAACGTAGTGACCCACATGACATATGTGTTGTTGAAAACTGTTTCACTTAGAATTTGAATGTTGTGTTTATGGGTCTAGATGGATCAAACAAGTTCTGGTTCCTGGTAATGGACACAAACATTTAAAGGTTACATAGAAGCACACTAAAGGTGGAATGAGGCTTCCTCTGACAGCTGTTTGCAGTTAAGGTGGATTCAGAGAAGTTCAGGCACCTTGTGTGTTGAAGTCATTGTGGTTGTGTACTGATACATGCCTGCTGCTGTCAGACCTGAATGTGCATCAGAACTTGTTTACGATGAGACTGGAAGTCCTCAGGTACTGTGTCTGAAATCAGTAATAAATTCAAGTTACAGCACAGTATTCCCCTTCTTAAAATAAACAGCATGTAACCTAGCAGACAAGTGGATCAGCTCTTAATGTTCCATACCGTTACATCTGTAGCGCAGGTTTGACCAGATGATATTTTCTTGAGAGAAGCAGAAAACGCCGAGTCTCCCTCCTCTCATGCTGGTGTCAATCACAACGCCAGAGTCAGCCACCATGTCTGTTCCCTCGAACAGCTTCACTCTGAGAGCCCGAGGACACTGGTTACAAACTGACAGCTCCATGAGATAAACAGCCAATCACAGGCCAAGGACTCCCCAAGAGAAAGACTGGAACACTGAGACCCCCCCACACCATATAACGTCTTAATACTGAAACGTTTTTATATTTTTATATGACTGGCTGCCGACGAATGTTTTTTAAACTTCTCCTGTCCTTGGTGTCAAATATGTTTTCCAAAATGGCTGCTCGGTCAGAATATGTTGTCTTTGAACAAGTTCAAATGAAATCCGACATTAACTTCGGTTTTCCTTCTGAAGAAGATGCCACACATGTTGTGGGAGCAGGGACGTCTCTGCAGAAGCTTTAAAAAAGGGACTTATTTAAAATAACCGAATGGACGCCAGCAGAGAGGGAAGAAGAGAACAAACGTCCTGAGCCTCTGTGCAATCTGTCTTGAACTCTAAATAGACTTTCTGCTGACCTCCGCCTCTCTCCTCATCCTCCTTTATTCCTTTTTCTCCTCCAGACTGTGTAAATCTGCTGCCTTTTCTAAAAGCATACACATTTTCAGAAACAGGTTTGGAACTTTCTCACACTGATTTCTACAAGGCCTAGTGTGAAATTCAAAAGTAAAATCCGAATGTAAATTAACATGCTAAGGTGTGGAGACAAACACACAAGTCAGCGTTTAACAGCTGGATCTATACGAGACCCTCATCGTCACTGGAGTGTTCATGGCAGATATTTTATGTGATCATGTTTTGCAGTGCATCCCTGTCTGATCTGCATATCAACAGTTGCTGAGGTGGACACTTGCCAGGGCTTTGGTTGTCATAGAGATGAATACAATAGAGAACTGGGGGGCCCTGGAACCACAAAGAAGTTTCAGAGGGAAAAGAATGCAGTAAAAAGCAAAGGAGGAAAACAGTCGAGTGCATTTCTCTGTGCCACAGAATACTGGAGTGTTTATGAAGCACGCAGCCTAAAGATTCACTTTGGATTCACATAACTACAAAGAAAACATATGTGTATTTGCATGTTGAACTCTGAAGCTGTGTCCCACTCACTACCGGCTGACTCCTGACTGTGGGGTGGAGTTTGTTGTTGGACATCTATCTCAGGGCGAAAACACTTTCTCAGCAGTTAGTCCTTTGGTTGTTGTCATACAATAAAACTTTCTCTTGGCTAAATAATATTCAGTGTTAATTCACATATTACCAACGTAACCACTGGTTGTAGACTACTATCGATGTTGCATTGTGGGATGTAGTGGGTCCTCTATAATGTTCAGGGATTCTAGGGCCTGTCTGTGTGCTCTACATGTTTTCATGCCTGCAGGGTTTGTTCTGGATACATCGGCTTCCTCCCACATTCCACACAGATCTATGTCAGGGGACTCGTGAATTTTCCTGATGTGTCCTTACCTGATGTATCCCACCTGCGGCCGGTGGCTAAGCTGCCACGATATGAAGTTTGTCTTTCCAGCCAGAGTTTCGTGGATCCTTCCAGAGCAGCTTACCTCTCCGGGTGTGTCCCCCGTTGTGCCACAAAGCGTTCCTCAGAAACTCTCCTGGTCCAGTGCGGGATTTAACAGCCTGCAGGATAAAGACAGCAATAAATACACCTAAACAACACAGCTGTCCCCTAAATTATATAGAAATCTATCTGTGTTTGTGCTAACTGACAGAGGCTGGAAACTGCTGCAAGAACAGGGCTCTGGGCACAGGCAAAACTGCTGGTTAGTAGTAGCATGAACAGAATACAGTAAGCTGCAGAGAGCTGGTCCGAGATCAGACAATGGAATAAAGACGGTAGAAACCTTGAGCTGGAGAGCAGGCTGGGCCAAGGCTCGAAAAGGAACGGACTGCCAGTATGTCTGCTCTGTCTGTTTCCACATCACCACGTAGAAGCTGGATGAATCCTGGTAGCCGAAAATGAAGCCAGCGTAGTCATCGTCTGTCACTGTGTTGACATGGAATGTTCCCTCAAAGTCTACGCCATTTAAAGGCAGTGTAGCCTGCAGAAACACAAAGAAGAGATGGTCTACTCCAGAAGGAGAACCTGAGAACAGCGGCGGGTTTGAGTATAACACATACCTACAGCTAGACCAGGGTCACTGTTCATCGTCTGGACAATTTCCATACCCTGGGCAGAAAGACAGAGGTTAACATGTCACGGTAATGGTTGTTGTACATTTGATAGAACATTCACCCCATCAATGAAGGCCGAGTATTAATTTAATAAAGTATATGCCGGATGTATATTCCAGTCTTGTTTGTGTCGCTCTACATCCGTCGTGACTTTTTACAGTGGTTGTAGTTGACACATGGAACTTTTTAGGACGTAGCTTTCACGTTTAAGGAAAACGGTCACCTGATTCAGCACCACCCAGTTGGGGTCAATCTGTGGCATCACCTTCTGGGTCCAGGATGACTGTCTGATAGGCTCTGAAGTCTGTCAGAGTGACCTCAGCGCCTCTGGGCACACGTCAATCAAATCCATCACAGCGTCATTATCGAAGTCATTCTCACAGACGTCTCCAATGCCATTCACTGGGTGAGACGAGGACAGTCAGGCAGAGCAGTAGCAGCAGATAGGTGGTGGTGTACATGCTGTATGCAGTGTTTATCAATGCAGTCACTTCCCTGGCAAACAGGCCTGGGGTTTCCTTTAAGTTACCATCAGAGTCTTTCTGGTTGGGATTGACAATAAGTCTGCAGTTGTCATGGTCATCCAGGATGCCATCGTTGTCATCGTCATGGTCACAGTCGTCTCCGAGGCCATCGTTATCAGAGTCCAGCTGGGAGCTGTTGGGGATGTCTGGACAGTTGTCTCTGCTGTCCTGGTGACCATCTCCATCCCTACAACGGACCAACTTTCAGTCTGCGATCAACAAGGTTTACATGTATACACCAGAACCAGATGAAGTTGCGTGTGTGTCTGACGTACGTATCCTGGTTGGTGTCACAGACGTCCCCTACCAGATCATTGTCTATGTCTGTCTGAAAAAAGGGGACATTCATGAGACACACTTGTGACACCTCTGATCTGTCATTGCATGTAACAGAGTCCAATAGTTGATTGGTCATGTTACACTAAGCATTAGACATTAGGGTCAGCACCATCTCCTGCAGGAGTGTCTTCTGAACAACCTGTCCCTACACCCCTTGTTATAATCTCTGGCACCCCAAGCCTAACTCGTTTGTCTCTGATTCCCAGACTTTTTGACCCATCTCTGCGCCACACAACTGTTTTTTGTTCTTGGTGAATTGAATTTCAAGTGTATATGACTGTACAGACTTGAAGTCTTCCCAAACCGGCCCCTAAAGACTGCATAATTATAAATAGCTAATTAATAAAAGTCATTTTACTTCTTAACTTTAACTACATTACTAAAACTGCTTTTACTGTTTCAGTGCCCTTGCACATGTTTGAATGTCCTGAAAGGCCCTATGTAAAAAAACAGATTATTAAAAATGTGGTTAGTTATTACAGGATCTGCCTGACAACTGAAACATGACACAAACTTCCAGATTTAATAGTCAGGCATCAATAAAATGACTGTATACACTACAGTGCTGAAAGCTGTAACTGGAAGTCTTGACAGGCCACGGTCGCCTAACTGCTTGGGTACCTGCATAGGATTGCTGAGTTCAGGACAGCTGTCGCAGGCATCTCCAACTCCATCTCGGTCTCTGTCCGTCTGCATTGGGTTTGGCACCTTTGGACAGTTATCAAGAACATTGGGAATCCCTAAAACACACACGCACACATCAGCATTATTCATTCAACAGGTAGTGTTGGAACAGCTGGTGTTAAATATGTTGATGAAGATTCTCAGTCATCCAGGTCATATCTGTAGAGACGATTGAAGCAAGGTGTCTGGACTTGTAGAGTCCTCTTAAAGATGTCTCCTCCATCAGCTCCATCAGCTGAAACTGTTTGGTGGGAAACATGGTTTATATGTGGTGTTGGAGCTCAGCGGGGGGTCTGTGTGAGACTCTACTGTCTCCACACTGACCTGTGTGGTCTGACTGACTGTGCCTGCTGTGTCTAACCACTATGAGACTACAGGGGGCTGTGGTGGGGGACAGGTGGACAGTCCATTGGTCTTTCTGTGATCATGTGACTTGGAGTGAAGCTTCCTGGGATGGATGGAAGCTGCTGTCTGTGGTAGAAAGATGATGTCTGAGGCCTCCACCTCTGTAAGGGAAGGTTCTTCCAGCTTCACATAGATGCTTCCTGACTCCTCTTTAGACCATCTGTCCTCTCTGTCTAGGATGTGGACATTGTTGTCCTCAAAGGAGTGTCCTCTGTCTCTGAGGTGGAGGTGAACAGCTGAGTCTTGTCCTGAGGAGGTGGCCTCTCTTGTGCTGAGCATTCTTCTGTGGAGTGGTGTTTAGTTTCTCCAATGTACAGATCAGAGCATTCCTCACTGCACTGGACTGCATATATCACATTACTGTGTTTCTCCCTGGGAGTCTGATCCTTCGGGTGAACCAGTCTCTGTCTCAGTGTTGTCATGGGTTTGAAATGGACCGGGATGTCATGGTTGTTGAAGATCCTGCGGAGTCTCTCTGATACTCCTGACACATATGGAATGGAGATGTTCTTTCTCTGTCAGTTGTTGACAGAAAAGTACCTAATAATAATAATAATAATAATAATGATAATAATGATGATTTATCTGATCTTACAACTTTAATGGTTGGTAGAACTTAAGGTGGCAATAGGGGATACAACGGGTGTAGCTGAAGTCAGAGTGACTTCCGTTAATTTTTATGTTAAAAATTAGAATTCATATTTCTATTAAAAAATAATTTATATTTGTTTTCCTTGCACTATAAATGTGTTAAAAATGAGTCCGAATGTTAATTTTATTTACTGTAAACCAGCTTGGCTGTTTTTGTTTGATTTTGTAACCTGGAAAATGCAAATAAACAGAACAAAAAAAAAAGAGTCGAAGTGGATCTATTTAATATCCGAGTGGAACTGATGTTCCTGGTAATGCTGATAGAGGGAGTGTTATTACCGTTATTACACCTTTCTGTCTGTGCAGGCACGTGTAGCATAGCTAGACTGGACCCCACACTGACTGTTTACATGCAGTAACTGCAATATTGTTGATTTATTTATTGTTCAATGCACCTTAATATCCAATCCAATAACTGCACATGTACCCTGCTGTTTACCTCCTGGCAGCTTTTGCAGCTGATGTAGCACACATGCACATTTATGCACATTTATATGTATATAGCTCCATTTACCTCCATAGTTAATATTTTGTGTACTCATTTGTTTTTTTCTTTTTAAGTCATTCATTGTGAGCAGCAAGTAAGAATTTCATTGTACAGGAAAACCAGTTTCCTTTCTGTGCACATGACAATAAACGCTTTGAATCTTGAATAGCTACATATTTTATACAATGTGAAGGCTGGCTGTCTCTCACCATCTCCATCGATGTCCTGGTCACAGGCGTCCCCCTGTCCATTGCCATCGGTGTCTTTCTGATCACTGTTGGGGACGTTGGGACAGTTATCACAGGCGTCTCCAAAAGAATCGCTGTCTGAGTTTTGTTGGTCTTTGTTAGGGACTAGACGGCAGTTATCCTGGACACAGAATCCACATTGCACCTTACAGCAGACCACGGATTTGCAGGGAATCACACAAAATCGACATTCAGAAAAATAACACGTGGAGCTTTATGACCAGGTAGAACCTGGCTGTGCACTGAAAGGGGCAGGGCTTAATTTCTATACATCAGATACAGCACATGCACAATACAAAATGTCTTTCTGACCTCCACGTTTTTGATGCCGTCTCCGTCTGCATCCTCGTCACACTGATCTCCAATCCCATCATTGTCAGCATCCTCCTGACCGGAGTTTGGGGTGAACACACAGTTGTCCTGGTGGACAAAGAACATCATATATTCACAGCCAATCAGGAGGCAGCATACAGACATCTCAAATGACACAAAATAAAATGTATGGAACAAATTAAAAGCCTTTTGACAGTTAATCAAAAGTAGCGCATGACGGACGAGCTGTCTCACCTGTTTGCAGTGTTTGTCATTGTCCATGCAGGGCAGAGAGCGGTCAGGATAACCATCAATGTCTGTGTCCACTCCGCATGTATTCCCATTTCCGGCCCAGCCCACGTTACACTGGATACACACAGACACACATTTCACATGCTGGTAGCATTGGCCTATATTAGTGAGACAGTCAGACAGACAGCAGTAAAACATCGCTCCACTGACACAAAACAAGAGGCAGACACAGCTGTGCTACTTTCAACCACCAGGAGGAGGCACTCCACACAAACAGCTGTCTGCACTGACACATGTGGAAGACATGTTCAGAGAGTGTGGGGGTTTCTCACCCGACAGGACACCTCTCCATTCCTCTCCATTGCACAGTAAGCATTTGTGTCACAGGGGTTAAAGGTCAATGCGCTGCACGACTTCCTGGGGACACAACCTGATGTCTGGTTACCAAAGAAACCAGGTTTACAGCCTCCACATTTGTATGAACCCTAAAGGAGAGAGATTGGACATTTTATCAGAAGCTGCATTCCACCTGATGGCTCTGGCTCACTGCGACAGTCACTGACACTCAGTCATCCACCTCCAGACCAGATTTAGTGCCATCTAGCAGTCAGGTTACAGACAGCAACTACCTGAACATCACTTCACTCCAAATACAGTGAGAGAAGCTACACTGTGCAGATATGAAGGGCTCACAGCTAAGTGCTAACAGCAGTAATTAATGCTGTACATGCTGTTTTACAACCCACTGATCTTTATTTGTGTAAGCAAACAGACTCACCACAGTGTTTATGCAGACAGAGTGTGACACACAGGCGTCAGGTAGATCTACACACTCATCAATGTCCACACACTCCTGAAAAACAGAGCAGCGAATAACACCGGCAAGCCAGGGTCACAGAAACAGTGAATCCAACTAAATGCACACATAAAAACTGTATCCAGATGTTTGTCTGACCTGTCTGTGTGTCTTGGCATAGTCCAGTCCAGTTCCTGCTAGTGGTGCCCCCCAAAAGCCAGGGGGACATGGCTGACAGCTGAAACCGCCCACAGAGTTCACACAGGCTTCAGCTGAGAAACAGGGCTGCAGTTCACACTGTGACAACAACATTCAGTCACTGTAATGGAGCTGTTCTAACACTGTGCTGTCTGACTGCTGTGCAGTTGTTGGCACCTCGTCAATGTCTGCACAGTGTGTCCCATTGCCAGTGGTTCCTGGTGGGCAGGGTCCACAGGTGTATCCAGGATAATGTAGACTCTCCATGCAGGACACTCCTTTGTAACAGGGGTTAGGAGAGCAGCGGGACCGAGGTTCATGGAAGCCTGCTGACACAGCCTTAATCAGACCCTCAAAGTTCACACAGGATGAGACGACAACTGGAACTGTTCACTCACCACAAACTTGACACTCCAGGATAGTATTTCTAATCAGAGACATTTCCTTCACCTGAGGACGAAATGTCAATCAAACGGGTTACAATCACAATTCTGACTGTCTTAATCTGTCGTAAGCTTGTCCCATACTGCACGAGAACAGAGAACTCGCTCCACGGGTGGTAAGAGTAAAAAAAAAGTTGGTTTGGAGGTACCGTACTCATCAAGACGTGTGTGCATACGGCCCTCCCACTGCAGCGCACGTCACACACCAAAGGTTTACAATGCAGTTGTGTTGTAAACTGTGAGCACAGTCGTGGTTACCTGGCCTAACGAGCCGATCATGTTCAGGGCAGAGGGCGCACAGCTGACAACAGATAGAAGATCAGTGCAGCTGACTGCAGCAGACCTCTGGTCTGTGTGAGTTTAACTCTGTGAACGTGTGGATGACTGTCTGCAATAACACATCCTGTCTCCCGGGGTTTAATGTGCGCGAGCCGCTGTAATGTGATCAATACTGGGATTAGTTTTTATCGCCACCTTGTGGACAGACGCTCTCCTCTGTGCGCCGTGTTTCTCCTTCCAGGAGCTGTTTGCAGCTGCTCATCTAAACTGTCCATGGTCGCTGTGCTTCCTCCTTCTGTCTGTGTGTTCTCATCTGAAGAAGCTCTGGGCTTCAACACATTCATCACGCCCACAATAAATTCAGACCAATCACAGCACGGTTGACGCACAGCACTGAGACAAAAAGTTCTGCCCGAGCCATGTGTCGGAGAGAGCGCAGAACAGGAGAGAAAAATTACGTCATTTTGTGGGCGGAACTTCGGCAGCGAGGAGTGAATTCTCTGTTCTGGTGGAGGATGGATCCAGCTTTACCCGGCCTCTGCCAGCCCATCTCACCTGTTCTCTGATGTCCTGCCGTAGTTCTCCTAGGATCTGGTTGAAGATTATAAGCTGACCAATCAGAGCCTTTGTATGATCACCTGACAAGTGATCATTAAACAGTCAATGAGCAAACAGTTTCAATCATTTAAATGTTTGTGAACAGGGGTGAACTAACACCTCACCCAGGATGGAGTTGACCTCTCCGCTCACTAAAAAACAAAAATCAAACACAGCTGATCATTATATCTGATGTTCAGACATTTTGAGGATGTCCCTGAGACGGAGACACTGACCTGAGTTGTAGGCTGATGAGTCTCCTTGGAACGGACAGTCTGTCAGAGCTCCTGCTTTAGCAACGGTGCCGCCTAGAGCCAGTCTGAGGGACTCCACCGCCCCCTGAGAAGGAGGATAGTGTGAAATGGACACTGCAGGAAGAATATCATGCCACATTTCTGGTTCAAAATTGATCAAATTTGGCCGTTTTAAACTTGACTGTGTAATAAGTTGATTGATATATTTTCTCTGTTGTATAAGTTTGTTTTCTAGGTATAAAGTCTTGTAACCTGAGTGCATCCCACAATTGAACCTACAAATGAGTTTTTTTCTCTAATTAATGTCATTGGTCTGTGCTTCTTGTATTGATCCCTCTTTATAACCTGAAGACGGGCGTATGCCTTCTGTCCATGCCTGATCTCCACCATCTCTGCCTCTCTGGGCAGAGGAACTAATGGAGGCAGGCCCTGGCTGGAGTCAACCATTCGACAGTCAACATATAGCTCCATGTGGATGTTGTCACGGTGAAGACTGCCGAGTCTCAGGATGAGGGAGTGGGTCCGTCCATCAGCCAGGTTGGCATTCTGCAGGTTCACAGTGTGGAGCTTCCCGTCAGCTCTGACATACCGAACCAGGACTGGCAAAGAAGAGGAGCAGTTAGTCTGGTGTGCTATCGCTAAACCATTTTAGCCTCACCGGTAATGTTTAAAAGTGCAAAAGGAATGCCCACTGTTCACAGCAGGAGGAAAACAGAATTTATATTATATTGGTCCGTTAGCTGCGTCGATAACAGAACATCTTTTGATGTACACTGACAGATGCACTAGGGTGTACACTGTACACTGAAACTAGAGTCCTGCACCTCAGTTCACCCAACAGACTAATGATCGTTTTCATCTGAATCTGGCCCACGCAGTAAAAGTGTCTTTACACTCTGACCTTTGACCTTCAGAATATAAAAAGTCATTATGTCCAATTCTGAAGTGTTGACCTTTGACCCCCAAAATGGTCGGCACTCCTCTGTGAGTTGCAGTGAACCATGAAAATAATTTGCACAGCTCATATATAAGCAGCACCCAGAACCAAAACAGCATTTATCAATGCGGGCTCAGATTACAGTGATCATGTCGGAGCAGCGGCTGAAGTCAGAGTCTGTCGTATCAAAGAAGCTCTACGGACCTGATCTTTACGTTTTTTTAATCACACTTTTTCCAAAAGGCCTCATGGCCGATTTACAGAGAGTGTGTTTAAAACCGAGCTAAAGATCAAATGAGGGTTAGCATTAAATCTCACCTTTATTGATCTTCCCCATGACAGCGAGCTCCAGGTACTTCCTGTTGTCCTGCTTACTGTAGAGACCCAGCAGGACTCCACCCAACTTCAGAGGCAGCCGAAATGTTGACACCACATAGAAGTCACTGAGCGCACTCAGGCTGCCCGACAGCTTCTCCACGGCTGCTACAGTCTGCTTTGAGTCCTGAAGGCTCAACACATCAATCACTGAGGAGAAGGGAATACATGGACACACAGCAACCATGAAACATGCACATGTAACAACCAAAAAGAACGTTTTCCAACAGCTGAAGGTCAACCAAAGAAAGAACAGGTAGGACAGGAGGAAGAAAAGCTGGAAATATAAATATAACATTTAAAAAGCACTAAGTCTATTTGACCACTAAAACATGTTCTTTACTGTCAGTAATGATTTTTGATCAGGGTTTACTGATCAAACTTAACATTCAGCTTTGAAACTATTTCGACACATAATTAAATAACGTTCATAAAGAAGCTGCAGCTTTTAGTATGAACGGACACAAACACTAGAGAGGAGGAAAAACAAACTGATAATCTGTCACCTCCCAGCTCGAACACTGTTGTTCGATGACAATCCTGTGACAACCCATAACATACAGCTTCAGCAGGAACTCTGTCCTGTCTGGACCATAGAACTCACTAACACATCCACCAACAAATGGACCAATCCCTCTGGAATGAAGTGAAAGAGCTAAACATGTCAGACACTGGCTAATTATACGCAAGACATTTGAGCTTCTACTGCCAGAGCTGTCGTTACCCTTCAGCAGGGAGAACTGAGTTCAATAAACATCCATCCATTTTCAGCCAAGGGCAGCAGTCTAAGCAGGG
The DNA here is from genome assembly GCF_900634625.1 of Parambassis ranga. Classification (NCBI taxonomy): domain Eukaryota; kingdom Metazoa; phylum Chordata; class Actinopteri; family Ambassidae; genus Parambassis; species Parambassis ranga. Next base: position 292,535 of record NW_021144811.1, on the reverse strand, counting down.
ACACCCAGACTTCCCTCTCACCGGACACTTCATCCTGCTCTTCCGGGGGGATCCCGAGGCGTTCCCAGGCCACAAAACAAACACAGCCAGTCATGCTGCATTCTTTAAACCATCATTATATTTATAAGACAGGTTCCCGCTCTTTTAGCCGGTCTGTGCAATGCATGATGGGACATATTGCAAAAAGTAGTGACCATCGGATGGACGCTACTTTTCAAGATGCATTGTGGGATACATTGAGGGCCCTATATGGGGTCTATAATTTCTCACTAAGACTTCGGACAGCACTACAACATGGCGAAGGCTCTATACAGGCTATGGTGATTAGGGAGTGATTTCAAACACAACCAGGTCTCTCCACCGCATCCTGGGTCTCTCCCAGTGGGACATGCCTGGAAAACCTCCATGAGGCATCCCAAACTGATGTCCGAGCCACCTCAGCTGACTCCTCTCGATGTGGAGGAGCAGTGGCTCGACTCCGAGCTCCTCTCTAAGGGAGCGCCCAGCCACCCTTTGAAGGAAACTCACTTCTTGTATTTGCGATCTCGTTCTTTTGGTCACTACCCAGAGCTCATGACCAGAGGCGAGAGTCGGAACGTAGACTGACTGGTAAATCTTCAACACCACAGACTGGTACAGTGACCACATTACTCGAGGCCGGATCTAGGCAGGGGCAAGAGGGGCAGTGCCCCCTCAAATCAAATGTTTAGAAGTTGAGCACGTGTTAATATACTCAGAAAATTAATAGATTACGAGTTAACAAAATAATCAGCTGTAGCGGATCATTTTTATTATCCCTCTGTCCGTCTGCTGTGTGTATTCACAGGCTGCAGAGCGCACACACACATTGGAGTAAACATCCAATCAGTGTCCATATGCAAATGAGTCAACACGTAGCCCAGGTCAGGTTTCAGTGTGGGAGAGGGAAGACTCTGAAGAAGCTGCACACAAGCATCTCGGGGAGTGTGAATACTCTGCGCCGAAACGAACTTTGTTCTTGTTCTTGCCACCTCGGGAGCGAGGAGAAAGCTCTCTGTTCTTGTGGAGCATGCTCCCAGCTCTACAACAAGCACAGAGCCGCGTCCACGACAAATGGCCGCTGTCTGACAGAGCCCTGTGTAAAGCCCCAGACTGTAGTTCTACACTGTTCTGTTCATATCATAACAGTTTCTACAAAGCCAGCAAACTTATTTCCGCTCCAGCTCTAGCAGGACACAGACACTGCAATGCATCCATTGTTGTGAAAGTTTTTGCAAAGGGGACTAGGAGACTGTGGTTGTAAAGTGGACAGGAGTAAAGTGCTTTAAAAATCATATCATAAAACTACCATAAGACTACCTTTTAGTTTTGTCAACATAAACTTACTTTAGATTACATTTTTTTGAGAATGAGACCATCCAGATAAATGTTATGTTGTTATGATAAAATCTGGATTAAGGATATTTTATTTATTCCATGTTTCTGTTTCAGTTTCCCCCTGAGGGATCGCCACCTTGTAGTGGTCAGGGGGTTTGCGTGCCTCAGTGACCTCAGAGCCATACCAGCAGAAGCTTAGTCCTCAGGTGGGACAGTTGGACGGGTCTGAAGGTAGAGGCCTGGCAAAGGACAGCTAACAACCCAAACCAGCAAGGAAAACCCTGTCACTATAAGAGCAGAGAAATACAACCTGCTTCAACATGAAGTGTACGCATGATGCCCACATTTCGGACTGCCCCTGTACACGAGCCTGTCTAGAACCGGCCCTGACATTACTGCGGAGGCTGCACCGAGATACAAACTCCTCCACTAGGAGCGGAGCTCATCTTCCACCCAGAGGACAAGAGGACATGATGGAGGATAGTTACTATGGACACAAAGAGGATCAAATGTTTGCACCGTAACCTCAGTGCACTTCAACACACGCGTCATGATGTAAAACACGGTGTCTCAGTCTGATCAATGACTGCATGAACCTTATGGGTCACATTTTACTTCTGAAACAGCTGAGCTGTTAAAAACCCACTGAACAGTCTGCTGGGGGAGGATGCACACAACCTGGCAACCCAAACTTTACCACCGTCTAACCCGTGTTCTCTACGAGAAGAAACAAGTTCGCTACCTTGGGCATCTGGTCCGTCCGGGACCCCGGCCATGGGTCGCGCACAGATGATTGACAGCAAAACCGGGACCTTCCAATTCATACTGGACCGGGACCAACACCAGGCGAGCCAGCAGAACCGTGTTTAAAACTTCAGGAAAATCCGCCGCAATGTGTGTCAACAGGGACCCGGGCAGACAGAACGACCCAAGGGCAGCAGTAGCAGGAGGTTCCGGGCGGAGACGGTATCAGGAGGCGGGGACAGCAGGCTGATCCACGCCGTGGAGCCGCAGACAGGGGACCGGCCGACCGGAGGACGGACTGACGGAGGCGTTCATGAGCCGAGCTGGAAACTGCTGCGGGAGCGCGCTCAACTCGCCTGTGAACAGCTCGTGCGCGTAGAACGACCAATTTAAGGCGCGCGACTTGAGAGGGGCTGCCGAGGTCAAAACGTCCCAACCATCACGCGCACATACAGTCATTACGTCAGCAGTTACCATCATCCAACATTCTGTCGTTTATAAGTCAAACATCCATAGTTCCTGCGACAGTCTTAGTGTCTTCAAAGCTGCTTTTATGACATGTTCAGGTCGAGTATGGAACTAAACTTGTCTGTTTAATAGCTGATCAATCCAGCAAAGAATGCTGCTGTGAGCAGGACCTCCTCCATCATCGGCGCCCCACAGGGTCCTGAGGACCGATACAACAGGGCCTTAGACAAAGGACACAGCAGTCCTACTGAAGACACACGGCGATCATCTGAAAACACAGCTGAAACTCCACAGGGAGTGATCAGTAGCCAATGATCTACAGATAATCATAATCATTCAGAATCACTTTATTTATCCTGCTTCCCCAAAGGAAACGGCTGTGAAGGCTGTTAACAGAACTTTAGGGCTGTCCTCAGTGGCAGGACTCTGTAGTCCTCTGTAACAGAATCCACCTTCAAAGACTAACATCAGGAGTAACGTCACAGCAACATTCCAGCATCTTTTCCTGAAACCCAAATGTTTGGCTGGTGGGTGGAACTCTGAACATGCCAAGCAGGCCTAACTCACAGCAGCATGATGTGTGTTAGTTTTAGTCCCCTGGAGGACATTTGGGGGCCTAATCCAGCTGTGGGGCCCCTGGGGGTCCAGATTCCTAGTTGAGAAGTGATCAGTATTCCTAGCTGTTCGTATAGGCCTCCCGTTCCCCTCTGAGTGTGTTTGTTTCTGATTTGGGAGTGTTGCCACGGAAACCTGCATTTAACAGCAGGCTGGGGGGGGGGCTTCTTTTCCTTCCTCAGCCCGAAGAGACGCTCAGCTCGTTAAACAGCAGAGGAAACATTTCAACATGCAGCGGGACGACAGCCCAGATTCCTGTGTGCTGGCTTCATGTGCAGCTGTACATTTTGGGGGTGGGGCACAAAAACCTGAGCTCCATTTAGCTTTGTCTTCATGTTTACTGTACACACTGGTGTTTCAGTCACTCTAATGTATTTTCTTCATGAGCTGTTTAACGCTGTTATCTGGAGGGTTCTTCATATACCATATCAGTTGATCTGAAAAACTTCAGGTGGATCTCATCAGGACCAGCCACCACATTTCTCTCTGTGCGTGATTTGCTGCGTCATGTGACTTGGTGGGACAAAAGCAAGACATTCAAAATAAACAAAGGTATATTTAAAATGTCTCTGAAGCGCATGATCTTTTAATTCATTTATGCACACAAACCAACAGCAGCCTCCACCTCCTGTCCACTGACGGCTTGTAGGCATGCTGATAAATTAGTTTTCTGATTACATGAGAATCTCATCCTGAATACTTCTGTCCTGACTGAGTCCAGGTTCACCTGCTCATCCTCAGCCATCTCCTTCCTCCTCATGGTCATGGGATCCAATGGCCTGCAGGCCTGGGGGCTCCTCCAGCGCCTCCTGTTGCATGTGTTGGATGGACACCATGCCGGTCAGGAGGGCATAGCTCAGCATGGCGCCCAGAGCCACCAGAGCAGACAGGATTTGCTTTCTGCGCTTGTTAGGGACGTGGTCGAAATCTCCACCTTCAGAGTGAGAGGACATCTTCTGACTGGGGCTCCCTAAGACAGTGAAATGGAGAACGTCAACTGTTTTTTGTTTGATTACTATAATGTGAACACTGACAACACTCTGACATAAAAGCATGGATAGAATGAGAGTTTCTGCTGGTTAATCCTGTGTCACTGACATGTGACATCCTCTGATTGGATATTCATCTGAAGCCTCAGAGCACCATTGTCACACTTTTGCTGATAAAATAAATTCTACACAACCTGAAACATGTAAATCATAGACTTCTATCTCCACACAGTAAACAAACAGGTTCACATAGCATCAGTGTTCTTAAAGAATATCTGCATGGGGGTGAGTGTTCAGGTATTAGAGGCAGGAGATGGGGTTGGTCCTCTCACCTCGACCCTCTCTGGGGAAGTAGAGCTGCAGGATGTTGGTGCAAAATGTCGTCAAGTTGTCAAGGGATTTCAGATGCTGCTGCAGTTTTCCATTGGGCAGTTTGGACTTCAGTATGGGCGCCAGATTACCAAACACGTAAGCGTCCAAAGATGAAGGTCTATAGAAAAATTGAAACGTGCCCAGGAATAACTCCACCAAAACATTCTATTGTCAAACGTGTTTCTGCAGGAAAAACTTACGAGTCTCCAAAGAAGAACTTGTGTGAGCTGAGGCGTTGTGATAGCAGGTTCATGCACTCGGCAGCATCACGGTACAACTGGGAAACACAAGAAGACACACCTTACCACCACACAGGCAACATCAATGTCTGAGTCTGGGGGGAGTGCTGCTCCTTCACTGAGCGCCTACTTTGATGCACCATCACCATCTTCAGCCAGTCCTCAGGACCTACAGGAACTGTACTGAGAGTGTGTGTGTTTATCATGACGGTAGCTACATAGTCTTCATATCTCTCCATGATTACCACCTGTGGGTAAACTCTGTGACCCAGAAATGCTCCATTTTCTGCAAAAAGACTAACTTTACTGTGAGCGAGCACAGAGCTTGGATCAGGACACCTGGACTGACAAAGACACTTTATAACCAACATTGTGATGCCAGTCATCTCTGATGGAGAGCTGAGGCTTTCTGGAACCGGCTCACTCAAAGAAAGCCTGGCTCTATCAAAATTTGCTTTGGGGTATACACCCTGGACCTCTGTACACTCCAAAACATGGTGATGACATAAACATGTCTGGACTTTTTTCAAAGACACTCATTCTCTGCATGAATCTGAGACAGAGGAGGACATGCCCACTCACAAATAAGAACAGAACGTTTAGACCCTCTTTAACAGCAAATAGCTGGTCCATGACTGGATCATCACATCAGGAGGACTCATGAACCTGACACACTTTAATTAGTGAAAGGACCCGAGTAGGCGCACACACCAGCAGTGGCATCATATAAGGTTAAAAAGGTCCTTCACATATGACATCAAGACTGAAAGCTGTGAAATACTCGGCATGTTTCAGACAACTGAAACCATCAGAGGAATGATGGCCATAAACTGTACATGAAGACCTAATAACCACAGTGCAATGGTGGCCACGGTGTGCACCCAAATAAAATGATTACTTACAGCTGAGTAAAGATGGAACCACTCAGCCCCAATGACTCCTGAAATCTTCACCTTTTCCACAGCGACACAAAAATACTCTTCTTAAATGATGTTTCCCAAAACCGGACTGTGACCTCTGACCTTATCCAAGACGGACTTTTTCCTCCACACCAGCAGTTTTCCAGTGCAGAGTTTTCCTGTCTGGATGTTTTCAGTAGTCTGGACAACACGTGGAAACAATCTGCATACAGACCGCTGCATGATGTCATTGCAGAGATTTGAGTCATTATCTCACCATTTGTTCTACTAAAAACTGATACTGTCCAACACCATGGGGCCGACACGCTTCAGAAAAATGCATTTCTTCTTTCAACACATTAAAGAAGGACCCTACAGAGAACGTTCCTCTCATATAATTTATATTCCTAACCTTTAGAATGTTGCTCATTTTTCCTGCAGATGTTCACAGCGATTTTTTAAAGTGCTGAGGATTCCAGCATGATATCAGTGCCTAAGAAGTTCAGTTGTGCTCAGTTAGTGTGATCACTCCCTCATCTGTAAGCTGCCTGATAAACAGAAACTCTTCCAAGCATGCCCTCACCTCCTTCTCCAGCTCATCTCCAGCCTCCAGACTCTCGTCTCCGCGCAGCAGTCGCAGTTTCTGCAGCTGATGGCGCTGCATTTGTCCTGGCATGAAAAAGTTCAGGGGGAAAGGCATGTGCTCAGCATACCAGCAGCGAGTCACGTCCACATAGTTTTTTGGCTCGATCCAGAATGTATAGATCTACAGCAGAAGACAGCAGGAGTGATGAGCACAGGTTTCACTGCACTAACACTGTTCAAGAGGAAGACCACCTCACCAGAGCTGGCACCAGTTTCTCCTCCATCAGAGAGATGAAGGCCAGGCTGTCGGCTCCCTCCTTGGCTGACAGGTCGTAGTCTGCATTATATTTCTGAAAAACAGAGTGTTGGAATATAATTATGGTCGACTCTCAGAGTTCAGATGAAAACTCACAGCAGAGGTGGGTTTATGCTGATCCAAACACAACAGTCAGGCTTAGAAATGAAACAGCATGGATTAGGGCAGTAGTTGCCAACCTTGTCCAAGATAAGCCTGGCCCCCCTACCCCAACTCCTACCCGCATACTCAAAGAATAAAGTCATTACAAACTTTTGTTTGCAACAAATAAAAGGCAGTTGTGGGTTTTTTGTTCTTATTGTCCTTCTTTTACACTGTAGCTCTCTCACACACGGTTTTTGAAAACCAAAGTGAAGGTCTACCTCTCTACAACAGAACTTAACTTTGTTAAGACATATCAGTATCTATACAGAAGTCTCTTTTCAGAAGAGCTTAACATGAAACTTTAAGAAGTGAACAGATGAACAGAGTGGATATCAGCACCTACATACAGCTCTGTCACAGATCTCCTTCAGACAACTAACACAGGGATTCACATGCACATCGTGTCAACACAGGTCGGGATTACACTAACAACAAGTTATTCCTGACATTTTTGCCAGTTTATTCATTCATACACGAATGACCACCTTGGGCTTGCAGACCTTTGACCACAGATGGGATGCCAGTCTGAAGGCCTGGTGGACATCAAGTCTGTTTTTGGCTTTTGTTTTTATTGTCACAAGGGCACTAAGTGCTGATGAAAATCAATCAGAACCACTGCACAAACACTGGCCACAGCCAGCACGACAACTGTGACACTGATTGTCCCGAGGAAGAAGAACAGACCTCCAATAGGAAGACCACAGAAAAAGCAGCAGCAGAAACAATTGGCAAGGTGTAAAAAAAAAAACCTCAACCAACTATTAGTGACATCCGCAACAGGCTGGCCAAAAGAGCCTCAGACATTCTTGGACAATGTCTTATGGACTGGTGAGACAAAGATTCACCTTTGCCAAAGTGAAGAATTGGCTCAAGTTCAGAGAGAGACACACGCTCCTCTGTGAAACACAGCGCTCCTTCTGGGACAGGCTCAATAATCTTCACTGATGATGTAACACATGATGGCAGCAGGTCTACAGAAACATTTTGTCTGCAAAGAAAGATTCAACCACACTGACTGGGAGTTCATCGGGGCAAGAAATGGAAGGCTTTAGACTGGTTACAGTCCATTTCTGTACTTAACCTATAGAGAGCATGCATTTCCCCTGCTAAAGAGGACGCTGAAGGGAGCAACCCCCGAAAATAAACACCTGAAAGACCGATCCTCACTTTGCAAATCCTAAGGTTACAGGGTCAGATAAAGCAAAGACCACATAGTATCATTGCATAACAGTGATTTGTTGAGAGATGTGAAGGAGCTGGACCACTGTCAACATGGTCAAATTTGAAGATCACACATTTTCATAAACACTGTAAAAGACAGGAAAATACTACCTGTGGCATTTGTGTGCAAGATATCAATAGTGGTGGTATTTCCTGCTAGAGACACATTACCACTATAACTGGACCAAATATCAGCTCTCCATACAGGCTGGGCAAATCTTTGTGTTCATTGGTTGTCAGCCATTTTTCCAGATAGATTTGATTAGATTTTCTGATTCTATGGAAAAGTTAACCCTATGCAAACACCAGACTCCTACATGCAACAGAGACTTAAACTTGGCCAAAAGCAAATTGACCAAAAACTAAAAGAGATCTGAAGGGGTCATCCAGCTGATGAGCCTGAAGAGGGAGGATTTCACATGGCATGACCCATTCAAAGCAACTACAGACAGAAAACGATCACGGACGGAGATATGATGAAAAACAACGAGGAAGAGGAGGATAAGAATGGAAAGAATGTGACCGTGGTGATAGATGGCGTTAAACTGAAGGAAGCAGCTTGAGCTTCTTTTGCAGCTCTCCTGGTTGTGGAACAACCTACCACAGGGTGAAGGCACTACGCATGCTTTAATGTCTTCCAGCTGCCTGTTATGGGCTCAGACCTCTGCTGAGGGGGATGTGGGACAGAGGAGCTATTAAACTTCAGGTCTCACTGGGCTTAAAAGTTCCTACACAAACAACAGTGGGGCCAGCAGGGGGAGCACTACTGCATATCTGCAGATGTAACCTGAAAGCCAAAAACATATTGGGGTTTTTTGTTTTGATAGACTCTTTCATCTGAACCATTGTTTTAATCTGGGAGGATAAACTGGAAAACGGCGTACAGTGGACGAGTGCGTGGCTGCTGTGGCTGTTTAATGAGCTTTTTCAGTAAACTGCAGAGCAGCACACACACATGGCTGAACTTCTTCCCTGTGTACGTTCTTCATATTTATTTGATGCTTCCTCAGATTAGAACACTAATGTGATAACATGAAGGTCACTCTACATCCATGTGATCACCATCAGATCAGCAGAGATCTTTACAATGTAAAGGTTTTTATACAGTAGTAAATATGTTCTTTAGAAACAACTCAGGGATTTAAATGCTGTCTAGGTATTTAGATATTTATTATATTTCAATTTATCTTTGGCTTCTTACGTAGAGAAGATTGAAGCAAGGCGTCTGGACTTGTAGAGTTTTCTTGAAGACGTTTCGCTGCTCATCCAAGCAGAACTGATGAAGCTGCTTGGATGAGCAGCTCTACAAGTCTACAAGACCAGACGCCTTGCTTCAATCTTCTCTACGTATGATGACCTGGATGACTGAGAATCTTCATCAACATCTTTGGCTTCTATTTGTCTGTAACAAACAAGAATTTCCCCTCAGGGATAAATAAAGTGATTCTGATTCTCTGTCAGAAGTTGAAGGCTTCTCAGAGCCTGACATGTAGCATCACTACCTCTATAGACCACTATGAGGGACATCACACAGACATACAGTCCATGAAACGGATTGACTGTTAAATGTAATCAGCCCCGAGGCATGCTGGAAAGGAGGTAAGCTAACCTGTTTTCTGAGGTGGATGATGATGTCAGAGGGCCGAGACAGAGTTTCCTTCTGATTAGTCCTCAGAGCAGGAAGGGTGCCTTAGGGATAAAAGAAATATAAATAGATCAGAGTTTCTTCTTCATCTGTCTTACTTTGTGCAGCATGAAACTCACCGCTTGGACTCCGCCATGGGTTACAGATCTTTCGAAGTTTAAGAGGAGCTCCAGCAAATTGAGCATAAGCCTGAGAAGGAAAAGAAGTGTTACCATTTACAGTCTCCTTTTTTTGGAAAGATGTTGTTCAGGTTTGATCCAGATTTCATCTTAAGATGTGCTGTCTGTTATTTTTCATTTTGCTAAAAAGGTTCCAAATCTTTCCTCTTACAGTAAGTGTTGCAGATGACTCAGTTCTTCTGTAAATAAAAAATAAAGTAGCTCATTCAACTTTTACAACCAGAAAAATGGTGGAGGAATTTCCTCATAAATGTGCAGCCATGAAGTCAGAGCTCGACAGTGAGGATGTTTGTTCCACAATGAGAGCACAGCTGTGTGTGTTAGCACAAAGACGGCTCACTGACCAGTGTGTGCACATAATGGGAACTCACACATGACAAAGAATGGAACACAGATGGAGCCTTGAAACTACTGTGACAATATAAATCTGCCAGAAAATCTGACCCCATCTTTTCAACTAATCATAAGCAGCCAAATATCAGTGGTTAACAATAACTGAAGCTGGTGATCACAACAAAAGACCCAGAGAAGTGCCGTGTGAGGAAACATTCCTCATGGAGGATCAGCAGAAAATGGTGTTTACTGGGCTCCCTCACACCTGTGAATAACTTTCTCCAGCAGCCTCACCTGATCATTAGTCTTCAGTCTAACACATTATGACACACACTTTATGATGAGGAGGTGTTGGTGTTCACTTTCAGCTGTGTGGACACATCAAGCCCCACCCCTTGTCCACAACATGCTGGCTCAGAGTGGCAACTGGTGTGGAAAAACCTGCAGCTGTGACAGTGCTGTGTTCCAACCGCAGCAAACGACAGCCATCATTACCCAGCCTGCACTGCCGCTCAGTAAAGCCAGCCCAACACAAACACGTTCAATCAGGTTTAGTCCTTCAGCAGTCTGCAGGAAGGAATGCTGTACCCACAGTCACAGAAACTCAACCCTAACCCACAAAGCATTCTAGGTGCTCATGAGTACCAACCAGTTCCAAACCTCCTAACAACAACCAGTGCGCCTGCAGTCTCAGTCGCAGGTCTGATGTTAATTTGATGTTTAAGTAGACACAATGATTGAAATCCTCATCAGAGCCTAACACTACACGGTGTGAGAGGAGAAGCAGCCAAAGGAAGGAAACAGGTTTTTTACTGATCAATGTACAAATGGCAACAGGAAAAGTCCTAGAGCAGCAGTTTAAAGACACTTTGGTGCCATCTAGTGAGAAAAAATATTATTTCTATCCAACCATCCATTTTCGGTACCCACTTTGTCCTGTAGTGCAGGGTCATGAGAGTCTCTATCATGGCTGTGAATGGGCGAGAGGTAGGGTACACCCTGGACAGGTTGCTACAAGTCTATCACAGGGCTAACACAGAGAGACACTCACAGCTACCTCACACAGCTAGCCACCAAGTAGAAGCTTGCTTGCCATTACTCTGGTCTTCAGTTATTTCCACAAATTTTAAATTGGGTTCAGGTCTGGTCTGGCCCCTCTAAGATGATGATCCTGTTCTCTGCCAACCATTTCTTGACCACTTTGGCTGTGTTTTGAGTCGCTGCCCTGTTGTGGAAGGTGTATGTGTATACATGCAAGGGTTTTCTGCAGATTGTCTGGTGTTTTGCTTCAGAATCCTTTTTCATACAGACATTACTTTGACAGGGTTGCCTGGCCCACTGGCTGAAAAACAACCCCAGAGCATGATGTTCCCTCCAAACCTGACTGACGATGTTTTTAGTGTTAATAAAAAACCTTTTCCTGCACACTAAAGCACAGAATCAGAATCAAACACTACATCAGAACTTCCAATAGGAGTATTATACTGTGGGTAATGTTATAACATAGAAGAGAAGATGGTGCGTCGTTCATCATCTCCTTTGTCTTTAATGTTCCAGTCTTGAAGTGGTGAAGTCTTCCTTCGGTGTCCATGCAGGCCAGACTTGCACAGTGTCCACTGGACTGTCTGCCTTGAGATTTTTATACCAGCATCACTCAGATTGTTCCAAATGGCCTTGGTGATGATCCTTGGACTTTTATTAGCGGTGTCTACAAGCCCAGTTGCAGTGCTTCAAACTTTTAAGCAGTATAGTTTTAGCTTCTGCCCCAAGTGGAGGAGTTTGTGTATCTCGGGGTCTCGTTCACGGGTGAGGGGAAAATGGAGCTTGACAGGCAGATCGGTGCAGCCTTGCACATGTCCCACTGGGAGAAGACCCCGGGGAAGATGCGGTGGAGAGACTATGCCTCTCGGCTGGCCTGGGGACGCCTCGGGATTCCCCCAGAAGACCTGGAGGAAGTGTCCAGTGAGAGGGAAGCCTGGGTGTCCCTGCTAAGACCGCTGCCCCTGCGACCCGGCCCCAGATAAGCCGTGAAAATGGATGGATGGTTTTAGATTCCTACCATGTCCTTAAAGGCTAGTCCCCTCCTCCTCCGTCCTCTAAGTTCATGTACAGGGAAAACGTCTTGAACTTTCTATTACTGCTTTGCATGGTAGCTACAGGTACTTGAAAAACATTGGAATGCCTTCATGCCTTTTCCCTTCCTGTGAGCATCAACATCACGGAGCTGGAGGTCCTCTTAAGTTCATTGATCTTGTAATTAAACAGAGACTGACTGACCCTAATGTCCTAGAGCAGGTTTACTTAGAATGCTGCAGATTCACGTCCTGCCTAAGATCAAGGGTATGAATCATTTTGTTTAAATGTAATATATCAAAAAATCAATAGGTTCATCACACAATGTGTTACAGTCTTTTTCTGTTATTAGCAGTCAACAGATTCATGAACTGAGAAGAAATTCACTTTAAGTGAACATGTGGCCATATATGAAGAATGTTGGGTTTACCTGTATATCTGAGAACTGGAGGGAGGAGCTCCTGTCCCCATCAGTCCTAACCTGAACCGACCAATCAGCAGCCGGTAGCAGCATGCTAGTGTTTGATGGGCTAAACCAGCTTCAGCTCAGAGAGACCAGAGGACATCAGTCTGTGTACATTCAGCTCTGATACAGGATCAATACTGGACCTGACTGACCTCCATTTACTCCTGTTTAGAAGTGCCTGCAGTGCGCCCCCTAGAGGAATTGCAGCGTTGACTCCTGTAGAACAGCATTGGCCAGAACCACAGCATGTCTGCCAGCTCGACCGGCAGGCTGGACAAAGTAAGGCCGTCCGTGAAGTGAACGACCCTCAGCGGCACTGAGCTGCAGTTTACTGAACATGCGGGCTCATGGGTAAGAACGGATCAATCCGTTCGATCAATATGTGACAACATGACGCCTTGTTATTATAATTATTCAACGTGTATTTTCCTTTCTGCACATGTGTTGGGGACAAACGGATCGCGCTGTATATGATCAGTGGTAGTGACGGGCAGACTGATCCCTTCATTCACTGACCCACTGATACAGTTCATCTTTCAACAGAAATACACAATAAACCGCCTGTTTATCCCACGCAGTCTGTGACGCCATACGCCCGCAGCTATTAGTGTATCGATGCTGGTGGCCATTGATTAGTCTGACCTGTTTACCACACTCAGGGTGCTATCAAACAGCCGTTAGCGTGCTAACGCTAGCAGCCGTGACTGCGTGTCGGTTTAATCGGCATGTCTCGGTGTGAACTGACACGGCAGAGAGCGGAGGACCGGCTCGATGTCGGTGTGTAACGACACTCACCAGAACCACCAGGCAGTCGGTGCTGACGGACGGTAAACCCCAGTCTCCTTCCCAGCAAAACAACTCGGCGGGCGCCGCCATTTTCAAACAGAGCGGTGACCTTTCACACCGGAAGAGAAGCGCTGCTTCTTCTTCTTCTTCTGTTTTCAGGCGTGCGCCTCTCTTCTCCTTCTTTAAGGAATTCTGTTTCATCCCACGATCAAATACACATTCCAGGATGAAACCTTTGTGACTGACAGAACCTATCAACAGGGTTAGTACACAGAATCAGGCCTGTCTGTGTGTGTGTGTCTGTGTGTGTGTGTGTGTGTGTGTGTGTGTGTGTGTCTGTGTCTGTGTGTGTGTGTGTGAATAACAGAAGCTGAGGATTTCACTTCCTCTTTACCGTCAGTTTTCTTTGACCCCAGTGGAAGAAGACTGAAAAGTGTTGATCTTCTTTTTTACTTCTTTAAAAGTAGCAATGTCACAAAAGTTCATTTTTCTCCTGCACAAAAAACTCCATGAGCTGTGAATGACAGAAATAACAGCAGCAGCCCTGTGGAGGAAGTGTTCAGTGCTGGCAGCCTGATAAGACACACAGCATGCTCGTGGTCAGCATGTTTCATGTTTGTGACTTCAGCTTCAACCGACAACTGAAGAGTAGATGACGTCCACCGGCTCCTTCACACACCTAACGCACAGAAAACAAAGGCAAGGGTCATTCATATGGCACCATTCATACACAATTCAGAGTGCTTTACATAGGATGAACTCACAAAACATGAAATACACACACAATTAACACAGGTAGGTGACAGTGAAGGAGTCTGTGCCACAAACACATGCATCCATCCAATTCATCAGTCATGTGTCAGTGACAGCTGGCCGAGCTGTCCATCCTACCTGCTGCCATGTTTCTGCTGTCTGAACTGGACCGAGGCGTAGCTGACATCCTCCACAGCGCCACCTGCCTTCTGTCCCTGTGGATCCGCAGGCAGCAGGATGCTGCTGTAGACGTCCTCATGCTGCTGGAAACAAAACACAACTCATCAGTAATGCTGTAAATATGTTTTCATCTCAGAGACACCAGGAAAACGTGCTTCACTGTGAAGACATTCACCTTTTGTTCTTCAACTCTCTGATTCTCTGCTGTGCGTTTCCTGATAATAAGACCCACAACATGAACACAACATGAACAACAATGAGACCCACAACATGAACAATAAGACCCACAACATGAACAATAAGACCCACAACATGAACAATAAGACCCACAACATGAACAACAATAAGACCCACAACATGAACAATAAGACCCACAACATGAACAACAATGAGACCCACAACATGAACAATAATAAGACCCACAACATGGACAATAAGACCCACAACATGAACAACAATGAGACCCACAACATGAACAATAATAAGACCCACAACATGAACAACAATGAGACCCACAACATGAACAATAATAAGACCCACAACATGGACACAACATGAACAACAATAAGACCCACAACATGAACAACAATGAGACCCACAACATGAACAATAAGACCCACAACATGAACAACAATAAGACCCACAACATGAACAATAAGACCCACAACATGAACAATAAGACCCACAACATGAACAATAATAAGACCCACAACATGAACACAACATGAACAACAATAAGACCCACAACATGAACACAACATGAACAACAATAAGACCCACAACATGAACAACAATAAGACCCACAACATGAACAATAAGACCCAGAACATGAACAATAAGACCCACAACATGGACAATAAGACCCACAACACGAACACAACATGAACAACAATGAGACCCACAACATGAACAACAATAAGACCCACAACATGGACAATAAGACCCACAACATGAACAACAATGAGACCCACAACATGAACAATAAGACCCACAACATGAACAATAAGACCCACAACATGAACAATAAGACCCACAACATGAACAACAATAAGACCCACAACATGAACAATAAGACCCACAACATGAACAACAATGAGACCCACAACATGAACAATAATAAGACCCACAACATGAACAACAATGAGACCCACAACATGAACAATAATAAGACCCACAACATGAACAATAATAAGACCCACAACATGGACACAACATGAACAACAATAAGACCCACAACATGAACAACAATGAGACCCACAACATGAACAATAAGACCCACAACATGAACAACAATAAGACCCACAACATGAACAATAAGACCCACAACATGAACAATAAGACCCACAACATGAACAATAATAAGACCCACAACATGAACACAACATGAACAACAATAAGACCCACAACATGAACACAACATGAACAACAATAAGACCCACAACATGAACAACAATAAGACCCACAACATGAACAATAAGACCCACAACATGAACAATAAGACCCAGAACATGAACAATAAGACCCACAACATGGACAATAAGACCCACAACACGAACACAACATGAACAACAATGAGACCCACAACATGAACAACAATAAGACCCACAACATGGACAATAAGACCCACAACATGAACAACAATGAGACCCACAACATGAACAATAAGACCCACAACATGAACAACAATAAGACCCACAACATGAACAATAAGACCCACAACATGGACAATAAGACCCACAACATGAACAATAAGACCCACAACATGAACAATAAGACCCACAACATGAACAACAATAAGACCCACAACATGAACAATAAGACCCACAACATGGACAATAAGACCCACAACATGAACAATAAGACCCACAACATGGACAATAAGACCCACAACATGGACAACAATAAGACCCACAACATGAACAAGGGATCTGTTAATCACACAGGAACCAGATGTGTCGATGTCACCTGTGAATGAATGAACGTGATGACAGGACTGTTAAATACCTTTTGATGATGAAGACAATCAGGATGAGAGTGACCAGAGCCAGCAGGGCTCCAAACACCACAGCAGCCATCATGGTCAGGGTGATGTCCCCCTCTGGAAACAGCAGGTTCGTTATTCTAGGTTCATCAAACACCAAAAGAGCCTTCACTGTCAGCAGGCTGGTGAAACTGACATGAAGTAATAATGAGTGATGTCATTGTGTTTTGATCAAAACAACCCCCCCTACACACACACACACTGAGTGAGGACCACTGGGTCTTTAATAGCACAAGGAGAGGAGATGAGGCCAAACCTTCATCTGGCGCCACCTGCAGGCTGTATGGCACAGACATGGTCTCCATACTGCTCCTCAGACTGCATGTGTAGTTCCCAGAATGCTGTGCCGTCAGGGGGCCAATCTGAAGGGTGGGGCCATGCTCTGGGAGTGTGTGGCCATCCTTGAACCATGTGACCTCCAGTGGGTGGAGAGTGCAGGTTGCAGTGCACTGCAGTGAGACGGTTTCACCACTTTTCATCCTCTTCTCTCCACTTGAGCTGTGTGTTCTCATTTTAATGTTGTCTGAAATTAAAGTTTCATAAGTTAATATATAATAAGGATTGTTTGTGTCATTACGATAAACAGTTCTTACCATGGACTGTGACAGTCACTCCTGTTTGGTTAGTAAAATGTCCTGCAGGGTTGTCAGCCTCCATTCTGAAGCGGAAGGTTGTGTTGTCATCCTGCTGGACGTCTCGGATCTGCAGAGTGCAGTCCCCCTTCTTGTCTCCCAGGTATTTGTAGCGAGTGTTGTTTTTTTGTGACTCGCTGTCGTACACTGACGGCGTGGAGCCCTGACAGATCAGGTGGTTCTGACACCAGACGACTCTCACGATGTGCAGTGGAAAAACCTGTCCATCCTTCATGGCAGACTGACGTGGTGTGAAGGTGCAGGGGAGGGTGACCGTGGATCCTTTGACAGCACAGGTCGATGTGAACGGATAGACCACAGTCTGACCAACGGCACCTGGACAAACACAATGAAGCTGCACTAAGCGCCTGTGATGAAGTCTAGTTACACAACAGAGCCCTGAAATGAGCTATGATACAAAGAGCAGTTGAAGAGAGGTGGACGGGATGTAAAGGACAGTTCTGCTGTTAGTATGAGCCACATTAATGACAAACACAGCCCTCCATGATCCAGGTGACAGGTTCTAAACATGTCTGTGTGTGTGGTTCGCAGAATATCTGGATTAATGTGTTCTTACCTGCCAAAAGAAACGTTAAGCTGCAGAGAATCTGCTCCATCCTCCAGTGGAATCTTCTTCTAAGTGACGGAGTAAAGAGAAAACAGACAGACAGACTGTGAAATGGTCATTTTATGACTTCCTTCCTTCTTTATTTGGTTCCAGGAACTCAGTTCTGTACTAGCCCCAATGATGAAATGATTTAAGATGCAAGGAAAAACTTAAAGCATGTTATCGAGCCTAACAACAAGTTAAAGAAAGGTGGGGTTTGCATTTCAGTTATGATTTTAGTCACATGTGAATGGCTGTCCAGCTCTTACGAAAACCAACACAAATGTGAAGGTTGCATCACATGGGGCGTTTTGAGAGAACGGAAAGGCTGTTGTATGAAGAAGTCTGGGGCTGTATTCACAAAGATTCTTAGCACTAAGAGTTTCCCTTAGTGGTGATATTCTTATAAGTTCTTTAGAAGAATTTCCCTCATAATCAAGACTGAACCCCATAAGATAAAAGTGATTCACCAAACACCTTAAAGAGGTCTTACAAACTGAGAGGACCGTTAAGAGCTCCTGAAACAGAGAGGACAGAGAGAAGAAACTACAGTGTACAGCGACCTGTCGGAACTCTGCGGATGATCAAAGAATTGTGACTTTTGACACAACATGAATGATAAGCCTGCACAGAAACATGTACGGACATATCTGTGCTTATTAAACAAACAACAAAAAGAGCTTTTGGATTTTGATCAGCTGGGTCATTGCAGCAAAACATGGAACTACAGTATAACAATAAAGATAGGATACAGTATAAAACTACCGTTGTAGAATTCAGACTACACTGAGGACTGTACAGAGCAGCGAGGGTGGAGCCGTCTGAGGGTGGAGCAGTCTGTCCCTGAAGCTGCGAGCCTGACAGAGCATCCTGCAGAGGGTGGGACTCATTGTCCAGCATGGATGTCAGTTTTGCCAGGACCCTCCTGTCTCCCACCAGAGAACAGCCCACACAGAGCTGGACCTTGTGTTATGAGTCCAGTCTGGTATGAGCTGAGCACCCAGGTAAACACAAGGTAATGTCCTCATTAAAGCTGCAAGCTCCTCAAAGACACTGCAGACAGGTCGAAGCCAGAGGCCCTGTTCACTGTTCACTGAGCTGCTGTCCGACACTTTCACTGCTTGTTAGGAGCCTCTAGAAACCACCGCTTCCTGTCTGTAGTTGGACTTTGGATCACAGGATTTCAGGGCAGTTTACAACACGTCACATAAATCCTGAGGGCAAATCCTGCTGTGTAAACATCCTGTTTATGGTTTGTTTGTTTGTTTGTTGCTTTTGTTTGTTTGCTTATGAATCCTGTTGTGTACATATAGGTACACTTCCTGTTTATTACCTAACACTGGTGGTGACAGACACAGAGGGCGGGGTCTCCACTCCCGCAAGGACCAGTCCAGCGAAGAGGAGGCCGTGAAGACATCCCACTCTGATGGTATTTCTGTGGACGATACATGTGGGAAGTTCCTGCTTGTCCCGCTGCTGCTGAACGCTGAGTCTGACAGGGAAGCAATGGGACATCCTCAGTCATGTGAGTCTTTACCGGATCCGCCCAGTCAAAGTTTCACCTGATGTTTAACGTGTGGACCTATCGCATGTTTTCAGCTTCTGCCTGGATCTGTGATTATTATTATTATCTGATGACCCTGCACTGCGCATGTGATCTCCACTGTTGTCCGTTTCTATATGCAAGGCGAAGCTTTTGTTGTTATGGTGCAACAGCCGTCTGCGCGCAGTGGGTCATCTGCTCCATACACGATCTTGGTCCAGCCTCATTGCGAGCTCCTCCGCGCAGCCTCCCTGCATCCGAGCGCGAGCATCACTGCGCACCGAGCGGAGCTCCGACAGAGACGCGGACTCAGCGGGCGGACCACGGCTCCGGCAGCGGACACATGAAGGCCTGCTCCCACTGATTCTTCTCTGCGGCGTCGCTTCTCAATGGATGTGAAGTAAAACCGGCCCGGAGTCCGTCGCTGTCTCTCAATCTCTGCACTTTTCTTGCTCAGGACCGCATCCTGTCCAAAACCACAAAATGGCGGACATCATCGAGCTGGGACCCGCCTACGGTAGGAGCCAGGCCGAGCTGCTTCTGTCCGGAACTCTGACGGGTTTATACGGATAAACGGCGGAAAGAAGCGGCGCAGGGACGCGTTTCATTATTATCATCATATTATTGTTGATGATGGCGTCATCAAGGCGCGTGAATGAAACCCGCAGCCTGTCACACACACACACAGTCCCACACACATACACACACAACACACAGACACACACACAACACACAGTCCCACACACATACACACACAACACACAGACACACACACAACACACAGACTCACACACACACGCACACACACACACACGGTCTGTTCTGTCTTTACGTCAACATCCTCACAGACGCGTGAAAACAGCGCGCGCCCCCTCTCTCGTGCATTAATGCGCGCGCGTACCAGTCGGGGTGGGTATAGGGTGACGTCATGTCTATGTCGGCGGCACATCTGCAGATATCCCTTTGTTCGTGTTTATATTGGTCAGATCATCATCTGTATAGAAAATATTTAAAAAGTCACAAAGGAAAAAACATCAAGCAGCCGCGCACAGAGTGCGTGTGCCCGTGTCCTGTCGGTCAGCTGTTGGTTTTTTTGGCTGACCTAACAGCATCAAGCATCATTAGCAGTAATTTAAATATTCTTGATTACATACTGAACACTGACAGAACGTCAGGAGACATGTTCAGGGCGGCTGTCCACCAAACACCTGGAACATCACAGGAAGATCCTCAGAGGTTCAGGGTGTGCAACAGCCTTCAGTATAAGGATTAGGTTAGGTTAAGTTAGGTTAGATTAGATTAGGTTGGATGCAGCAATATGTGTTAACATGTGATCACATTCAGATTCATGCTGTCAGAAACTCGTGGGAACATGATTCATACATGGACCGGAAGATTCTGTCAGCAGGAACGCCACAAACAAGATGGAGTCAGTGTGAGGGCCAACGTGCTGCTTATGAAAACATCTTACAATCACACACGGCGCTGTGTGTGTGTGTCTCATGGGGCAGATCAGGACAATACTTCTTTGTACACAGCAAACAAAGACGTCCTCATGCGCTCCTCACCTCCATCATCCTCCTCCTCCTTCATGTGACTTAACTGTTTTTTAAATGCCGTAATGATGACATCACTCAGCCTTGTTTTAGCCCAGTGGTTGATGGGAAATGTAGTAGGCCTACTCAGTGTATTTGGACTGAATGTTGTCTCTCTCTCTCTCTCTCTCTCTCTCTCTCTCAGCCTCAGCCATGTCCCCGGTGCTGGCGGGGTTCTTGGGAGCCGGTGTTCTGGTTTTGGTCGTAGTAGTTCTGGTTCTGCTCTGGTCTTTTTGTCAGCGTCGGTACCTACGAGTCTCTGGACGCTACAAACTGCACGGTGACCGTTACTGTGATGCAGAGGACCCGCCCTACAAATTCATCCACATGCTGAAGGGCATCAGCATTTACCCAGAATCCCTCAGCAGCAGCAAGAGGATCGTTCGTGGCATGCGGCGTGCAGACCGTGATGGAGACAGAGGCTGCACCACCAGTAGCACAGCTGGGCGGGGCATGGTGTTGGTGGACGCTGAGAACAACATCCTTGACGTCCCTGGCCAGCTACAGATGAGTCACCTGGTCCCCCCGTCTGGCTCGGGTCCTGCCCACGGCCAGGCTCGGCTGGAGCGCGCGCTGCCAGTCCGTGCAGATTACTGCTGCCTGGATAGCAGCTCGGCCAGCAGCAGCCAGACCAGCAGTAAGACGGCATCCCCCTTCACCCCTGCCTCCTCAGAGCCAGAGCCAGAGCATAGCCTGGGCTCCATCAGCCTCACTGTTGACTACAACTTCCCAAAGAAGGCCCTGGTGGTGACCATCGTCGGTGCTCGGGGGCTCCCTGCTATGGATGAGCAGGCCGGCAGCTCGGACCCATATGTGAAGATGACCATCCTACCGGAAAAGAAGCACCGTGTAAAAACCCGTGTGCTGAGGAAGACTCTGGACCCGCTGTTTGACGAGACTTTCACCTTCTACGGTGTAGCCTACAGTTCACTGCCAGAGCTCACATTGCACTTCCTGGTCCTCAGCTTTGACCGATTCGCTCGCGATGATGTCATTGGGGAGGCAGTAGTGCCACTGAAGGGTGTTGACCCGAGCACAGGCCGCGTCCACCTGAGCCAGCAGATCACCAAGAGAAATATGCAGGTATGTTTATGATCAGCTAATCTGTTTAAATTAAAGTAACAGTGTATGAGTTGTTGGAACACAGATGTTCACTGGAGGAGCTTCTGGCTGCAGCAGCGACCAGTAAGACCTGGCAGCATATCATGGCTCATTACTGCCACCTACTGATTAGCAGCAGTGTGTGCTTAAGGCAAACTTGACCCGTTACAGAGGTGACAACTGATCACATGCTATGGCCTGGAGGTCAATGAGCGTCTCATCTGTCTGTGTTCTCAGTGTGAGAGTCGTGGAGAGCTGCTGGTGTCTCTGTCCTACCAGCCAGTGTCTCATCGTCTCAGCGCAGTTGTCCTGAAGGCACGACACCTACCCAAGATGGACATCACCGGCCTGTCAGCCAGTAAGTACTACCACAGAATGGATTAGAGGACGTTTCTGTAGCCCTCCAAACGTCCCGTCACACAGTCAGTCATGAAGTCCTGCTCCTCTACACAAACAGCACCATCATGGCCACGAGCAGAGAAGTCACACATGTCTGTGTGCAGAAGGAGAAAGACAGAAATCAGCTGTAGAAAACTGCAGATCAGACAGAAGTGCAGGCGCTGTTACATCTCGTCAGTACAAACACTTCAGAAGTTTCAGAGTGCTTAAAGCAGGAACATGAAGCCTCTAATAAATGTGTAGATCATGTCTTCATGTTAGATTATCAAGTCAAACCTTCCTATTCAATGGGGTTCCTTTGTTTTGATCACTTTCTACAGATTCATACTGAAGACATCATACTTTGAAGGAACACATAAGAAATTTAACCAGAATATCTTTTCTATTTTTCAAAGTAGCCATATTCTCTCAATCCGCTTCATGAAGGTGTCACCTGGAATGGTTTTCAATTAACAGCTGTGCGTCGTCAGTTAAGGTGTGGAGCTTCCTGCCTTCTCAGTGTGTCATCAGTTACCCAGCCCTACTGACTACTGCTAAATTCAGATTATAGCAAAAACCTCAACTGAGTCAATCATTGCTTTAGGACATAAAGGTCGGTCAGTCCAGAAGATTTCAAGAACTTTGAATGTCTCCTCAAGTGCAGTCACAAAACCATTAAACCCCATGATTTCATAAGGACTGCCCAGGACAGGAAGACCGAGAGTTACCTCTGCTCGGAAGAAGTTTATCAGAATACCCAGCCTCAAAAACGGCAAATTAATAGCACCTCAGATTAGAGCCCACACAAACGCTTCACAGAGTTCAAGTAAGAGACACATGTCAACATCCTCTGTTCAGGAGGAGGCCGCTGAGAGTCAGGCCTGCATGGTCAAATAACTGCAACGAAACCACTGCTAGATTTCTGGTTCCACCCGCCATGTTCCCACCATGAGGCATGGAGGAGGAGGTGTGATGGTGTGGGGATGCTTTGCTGGTGACATTGTTGGTCTTTTGTTTGCAAAAACCAAGGCACACTGTGCTGTCCTCAGGCCATGTGACTGTGCCAGGCTACAGCCAGCCAACAAGCTAAACAAAGGTCTCCAACAACTTACTGAAGATCTTTCATCAATATATACTGAAAAAGACATTCCTAGCTAATACACAATGCTACACTTAATGATTAGCTTAGCCTACGCACATTTGCATCATGTTGCGAGCCAAAATACTTCTAACACATGTATGTAGATGCTTTCTGAACACAGCAGTACTCACAAAGACCAATGTTTCCAAGGCACACTTAACGTATACATGAGCCGTGTTCTCCTTATGTCAGTGAAGCTCTTGATCACAACATTACTAGTATTACTAAGTATGTCAAAGATAGGTTCAAGGTAAGAGCGCTCACTCGTTCATGTTGCTGAACACATAAAAAACAAGGATTGTTTGTGATAGAGATGTCTCACTCTGAGCAGACTTCAAACCCAAATATCTGACTTTATTATCATGAATTTACTTAATCTATTTATTAACTACTTAATTCCTCATGAAGTAAAACTAACTACTGCCTTTGACCAAAAGGAATCACACGCTTAATAAGAGGGTTTGGCAGAGTTAGACCACAGAGTGAAGGCAAAACAGCCTGGTCTGGTTGGTTTGACCCTTTCTGTGTAATACTTTCTTATGTGTTCCTTCAAAGTTATGATGTCTTCAGTTTGAATCTACAATGTCATACAAATCAAGAATCCTTTGCCCAAGAAGGCGTGCCCAAACGCTTGACTGCTCTTGTGTATGTGCATAAACATAACGTACCCGGCTTGATAAACTTCCTCCATCATCTTCTGTGTTCAGACCCATACGTGAAGGTGAACGTCTTTTATGGTCGTAAGCGCATCGCCAAGAAGAAGACGCATGTAAAGAAGTGCACACTGAACCCAGTCTTCAACGAGTCCTTCATCTATGACATCCCGCCGGAGCTGCTGCCCGAGATCTCTGTGGAGTTCCTGGTGGTCGACTTTGATCGAACCACAAAGAATGAGGTGCTGGGTCGCCTGCTACTTGGCCTGCACAGCCCTGCCCCCTCTGGTGCCTCCCACTGGAGAGAAGTGTGCGAAAACCCCCGCCGGCAGATCTCCAAGTGGCACAACCTAAGTGAGTACTGAAGAGGACCAGCAGGAACCAGCTGAGACCACCAACTGGCTGGGACTCCACCAGTGACACCTTTGGGGAAAAGACTCTGTGTACAGCACACACACATACACACACACACACACACACATATGCACGTGCGCGCACACACACATTCACACATACATATGCGCACGTACATACACACAAACACATGCACACACACAGTTGTGATCATAGTTAGACTCTCTCTATTATCTCTCTAACACCTCTCAGATGATCTCATGCCTCCTCTGAATGCTCCTGATGTAAAAAGAATCCAGTTTTGCTGTTGTTGTCATGCAGTTCATTGCATGTCTGTCTGAAAAACACTGAGAGCCGTGTTGCGCTGACTGATCCGCAGGAAGAAGATTTAACACTGCATTTAACCAAACCCTGAATATATTCACATAGATCTACCCTCCGTGAGACGGCTGAGCCTGCAGGAAGTCGGCTCACGGCCTCGCTCCTATGTGGGGATCAGCTGACTCACCCCGATGATGTAAATACTTGTTTGTACTCTATGATTTAAAAAACAGGCAGGGGGCACTGTGGAGTCTGATCGATGTTTAACGCACCTATTCTTTTGACCATGTATTGATTTCTGTATTGATCTCCTGTATAAAGCCTCCGACTGTCGGTAGCGATGATGCAATGATAAACATTGATGATGGGTCTAAATTTTCTGTTTCTGATATATTTATGATTTGGATACATTGACATCAGCACAATTAACATCAGCTGTGAATACTGCACAACAGCAGAAGGCGCTGCAGCGTGAGTTCTCTGAGGCATGATCATCGTTCTGTTTATTACAGAACATAATCAGAGAAGCTGTGGCCATGTTTTCTTGATATTGGTTCATGATGAGATTGTGAGGTCAGGATCGATCAGCAGCCACAGCTCCCTTGTCTTCATCTCATTTTGCACATTTGTTTTGTAAAGTGAAGCTTTTTTCTTCCAGCTGGTGGTGCTGTTTGTTTGTTGGATTGTTGGAGTGATGATGGCTGAAAACAACACAGAAACACGGTGAAGATGCTCTGACCTGCAGAGCGGCGGTCTGTAGATTTGTACAGATGTTTGCTGGTTTCCTTCCTGTATGATGTCCTTGAAGCTTTAGTGTGTTTGAGCGCCCCCTGCTGTAAACCTGGATGCTAACCTCCCTGTTGGGTTTGTTAACACTCATTGGACGTGCAAATAAAAAAAGCCCACTGAGATGGTTGGGTCATGTAACGCTTTCCTGTCTCTGACTGGTGGATGTTGTTGTCATTCATCCGGTTTAACCCTCTCTGGCCTGCCGTCAGACTGCACATGTTTACAGGGTCACACTGTGTTTCTTTATCTTCCTCCTTCAGGGGGTGCTGTTGGTTGCAGCAGAGGGAGAAACATGTGTTTCACCATGCTCATCCAAAGCAGAGCTGGTCTGTGAAGTGGAGCCTCTGCTCCACCAGTGAGCAGCAGGAACTAGAACCTGAACCTCAGCCAGACTCGATGAACCCAGCAGCCACCACGGCCAGCCCTACCGCACAGAGCTGCATGTCTATAACCAGATGAATAGACGCATCCAGAACTCCAGACGTCTGTCATCTCAGCAGCTTTACAGACATTAATCTGGACTCTCTGCAGACAGAGAGGAGTTGCTACCTTCTGCCTCTGCAATGATGCTGATACAATGCAATGAGGGTCTGTATACTGAGAAGCTTCACCTCTGACTGAGGAGTGTTCAGTATCAATGGAACCCATAAACACTTCTCTAACACACATATCAAAGGTCATGTGTAGCGCAGCGGTTTGACTAACAGGACGAGTCGGTGAAGAAAAGTGTCGTTAGACTTATATCTGTGCTTTCTTTCATTGATAAAAACCACTAGAGTCAGTGTGATGACTTGCACTGAAGGAGGCTCTGTCACATGAACTTTTCAAACACTGATCCCTTCATGAACCAGACGTACCATGCTCCCATCTTCTCCATCCTCCGGCCTTTTCACAGGAAAAACTCCCTGCTGGTGACCTCAGAGGAAACCAGCCGTTCGTATGTCTGACCACACGACCTCCTAGAAGAGATTCAACACAGAAATGTTCAGATGTGAAACATTTCCCAGCTGCACTTATGCAAAGCAAGGCCTTTTTATCATTTCATCTGAGAGAGCTCGCTGCGCGTCCCCCTCCTTCCTCTTGGAGCCATCTTGTGTCAAAGTTTTCCTAAATGATCTCTTTCATTTGGAGTTAATGAATTCGTCAGAGAAACACTCACCAGGTTTGGTCAGTGACATCACAACACTCCAGCCAATCAGGTCGCTGACAGCCACATTAAAAAATCCTGACTCTTTTGTCAGCAGGTTATAAAGTCAAAACGTCGTCCTCATTATCACCATCATCTGTCCAGCTGTCTCACCCAGAGCGTCTCTGATGGGGTAAGACTCTTTTTTGACTATTGATGATAAAATGCAAATCATTTCTGAAAGTTAATCTAAACTATAAATCTGTGCATCTTAAAAACATGTGGTGTGTGCCTTTTGTGATTTATTTCACCCTTTGTTACAGCATAATATAGATTTACTGCCATGATACTGTGTGGACAGCTGGGTGCAGTGGTTAGCATCACAGCACAGGTTCTGGTGTCCAGGGTGTAACCCGTCAGTCGCCCATGGACGACTGACAGGTTACACCCTGGACTGTACAGGACGACGTGTGTTCAGAAGATGATTGTATATTCATGCTGTTTATATTATAATATTAGTATTGATTTCAGAGGCTGGGTCCTTCAAAACTGAAAACGTTTTTACATTGTTAATTTGTAATATGAATTTCTTTTTAACTGTTGCTGTATGTTAGTTGATTATGTCTGCAGAAAATATTTGACTGCCTGCTCTTGTTGTACTCTTAAAGATAACATTCTTGAAGAGAACTTAAATGGAACATTCTTGATGTTCTCGTGACATTCTCGTGATGTTCCTCCTTCACTTCAGATGTTTTCTGAGGTTATTAAGCTGATGAAGTGACTATGTCACTTTCCCTGATGAGTTTGTGCTGCAGGCTGTGGCGTTTAGGAGTTGCAGGAAAAGCTGATTTTCATGCTGGTTGGCGCTGAATAGGCGTCGGCCTTGTGAGGCTCAGCACCTGACTGCCTCATGTTTGGAGTCGTGATTAAAAGTCTGACTTGTCTCTTCATTTCTCCAGATTTGGTGAAGAAAAAATGTTGACTGGTCAAGATCACGAGGTGAGTTGAAGGTGTCTCCTTTAGGTGCACACAGAATAATCAAGACATGTAATCAGTGGATTTTTGTGTTTCAGACCAGTGTCATGCTGAGAGTTTCCCGCCTGCCTCTGGTTCGCACTGCGTTACAGTCCGTCACATCAGCATACACAGAGGTCAAAGGGCGCTACCCACTTCTGGGCCTGATGGGAGGCATGGCTGAGGTTGGCGTTCGCAGCGTCTCCCACGAGGCCATGAGACGAGCCACGCCCCTCCTCCAGAGTCTGGAACCACAAAGTATGCAGAAACAACCCTGCCCAAGACCATAACCCTTAAACAATTTCCCCCCGGGGATCAATAAAGTATTTCTGATTCTGATTCTGATTCTGATAATAATGATTAAAGCTGCAAGCAGTGATAAACGGGCCCTCGCACTCAGTGCGACCCACGGAGCAGCCTGCCCTCCCCCATTGTCCCATCCCTTCTCCCCCCCAGGTTCTTGCCTCAAGCTGTGGTGATGCGGCCAATGAAGGAAAAAAGCGGCAAAGACTGTCTCCAGCCTGGGACAGGCTTCAGATAGATGACTGAACTGTTACTGAGACAATCTGGACAAAATAAACTCCTGTTAACTATTTCAGGCTCTGTTAGATCTCTTACATCTATATCAACCTGTTTTTCGTTTCTTTGCAGTTGAAGTTGCCAACAGTTTCGCCCTCGTTGGTCTTGACCGTCTGGAGAGAAGCTTCCCGGTCCTGAACCAGTCAACAGACGAGGTTTGTCTGCAGTCTTGTGGTTACACCGCAGACTTTCTTTTATCTCTGAGGGCACCAAGAAACTAAAGAGAATCTGCACATTATGTAAATGTGCTGAAATGACACAAGCCGCTCATAAAGACAGACAGGAAGTAGAATCAGCCTTGGTCCGTGAGGGAAGTGGTCTTCTCAGAGGGGCTTTGTGTTTTCATTGTAAATTACAATTAATGTTAAGACTGCAGCTGATATCTGAAGGTTCTGATAGGCTATCCGTGATCCTCTGTGATCACATGACCACACCAATCTGAAACAATCTCAGCACCCGTTCTTGTCTGATCAGGTAATGAGTCATCTGAAAGACGCCCTCTTTCTGATACTGGACGACCTACAGCTGTGGGTGGTGGACGGCCTGGACGGAGCGCTCGACCAGCTGGAGCATCTCGCCGATGCAGCTCGGGCGGCCATGCGCCAGCTACAAGAAACTCAGGTGGGCCGTGCAGCCTCCTCGGGACTGGATGACGTCCTGTGTCGTCTGGAGGAGACCACGGCCTACTACTTGCCCCTGCCCCCCACACTGCGTGAGTACAGGAGGATTCTGGCACACACGTTCAGGGACAGCTGACCTGGCATGACATATGATCATTGAGCTGGAGCTATGAAAAGTCTACTGAGGATGACCAATAGGGGGAGCCGACCTCCTGCAGCTCACTCCTTAGATCAGACGGCACACTCTGAATGCAGCAGAGACCATCAGAGGCCTCTGTGTCACAATGATGATGTAGACCAGACTGAAGGCAGTCACATACGTTTGTATTTAAGGTTCTATTTTCAGACAATAAGAACATTTGGTCCTATCAGGGGTTCAGAGGTGGAGGGACTCTTACCTCCAGATAGCAGCAATGTTCTGTGACATGTTCTGATCGCATGTGCTGGTGTCTGTCAGGCCGTGAGTGGGAGTCGAGGGTGCAGGAGTATGAAGATGAAGATGAGGATGATGAGCCCAGTCTGTGGACCAGAGTCCGCAGCCTCCTGCTGACTCTCAGCCTTCAGTTGTATTACCGCCTGATGAAGGTTAGGGAGCAGCTGCAGAGCGCCATCAGGACGCTGACAGATGCTGCAGACAAGGTGAGACCAGCTGCATGGTTTCTTCTCAATGAAGTCCAAGTGTGACTTCAGGGTAAAATCACATAAGTTGATGCTCGGCTCCATGCTGATGCTGGATTTATTGTAGGCTGTACACTGACTCAGCATCACTGCACAACCACACAACAACACACAAAAAACATACCTCAGGGACAATAAATATACATCATGTAATAGTAAATTAAGACAATGAGCTTTCTTTCCACTTGTTGTGATGTTTCCTCTGACTACAGATCACTTCACACTCAGCAGGAGCTGACCTGTGGTTAGTTTCTTCATTTTCAGTGTTTAGTGCTGTGAAGCTGCAGCTGCTCCGCAGACAAACAACACACAGACGATCAAGTCTGAGCAGATGTTTAGACGTGAGGACTGCTCCCAGAGGATAGCTCGGGTACATCTATCTTTGTGAGGGCCCCACACACACACACACACAGTGCCCTCAGCTAAATGAGCGCCATCACTGGTAAACTATCCACTTCCTGTAATCTAAAAGGAACTCTGTCTACGTGCTGCACAAAGCATCTGAGCTGACGGGCCGATAACAGAATCACACACAGGCTACACACCACCATGTTACAGAGACATGTATGTTACAGCAGACACACAGGTTACACACAGACGTGTCCCAACGTGACCCAGAATCCTTCATGTTTCTCGTCCTGGTAGAAGTTTGTTTTTGTTCTGCCTGATGAGACGTGCAGGTCAACAGGTCAATGTGTTGTCAGCACCAATCAACTGATTCATTAGCCTGTTTCTGTGTGTGTCATCACGTGTTGGCCTGGCTGCCTGTTGGAGGTCACAGCCTGCCATCTCTGTCTGACCCAAATACCTGCTGAGGTTCCCACAGTTTCTGTCTAAACATCTCATTCAATCATTCGCTCTCTCTGATTGGTCGAGTGGTGTTTCATCTGTTGTTCTACCAATCAGCTAGCTGAAACACTTCCTGCACCCTTCATGCTGCAGCACAGATGATGAGGTGACCTGAGCGTCATGTCACAAGCCTGACATATAAAACTCTTTCCGTGCATGTCAGCCCCTCACGTGTCGTCTGACTTGGTCTGAGTCCAGACCTGCTGTGAAATGTTGAGGCCGCCAGCTGGCCTTGGATCCAGTTCATATCAGTGGAACAACAGAGGCTCAGTCAGCTTCATTGTGCAGAAGAATGAAGTCTGTGAACAGACCAAACCTCTCTCACTACTATTTAGTCCACAATCACACAAGGAAGTTAAACTACCCATAATGCAACAGGACATTATGGGGCATTAGAGGATTTTCATCTTGACCTGATCTTCAAACAAGAACGATGACAAAAGGCTTCCTCACATTTAGATGATTACTGATGTGTTAAAGACTCCACTGTAACATTAACCCGTCCTGGTCGTGTCTCGTTTCTGCAGGTGGGTTTGGGTCAGGTACTGGAACTTGCTTCTGAGCTGCTACAGTTCCTGCAGAGATTCCTGGTGGCACTGGTGTACCGAACAGAGGGTCTCAGAGAGGCTATCCTAAGTGGGGTCAAGGGTCGGGCAGCCATTTTAGCCGAGCTAAGTCCAGTTCGTCAGGTCCAAGAGCTACCGGTCCAGATCCAACAGCTGCTCCGTGACCTGCAGGAACTGTCCAAGATTCTCCTGCAGCTGGTAATCAACACCACACCACTCTATACCATGGTGAGTGCAGAGGACACCTGAGACACAGCTGAGACACAGCTGAGACACACCCGAGACACACCTGAGACACAGCTGAGACACAGCTGAGACACAGCTGAGACACACCTCACACACAGCTGAGACACAGCTGAGACACAACTGAGACACAGCTGAGACACACCCGAGACACAACTCACACACAGCTGAGACACACCTGAGACACAGCCGAGACACACCCGAGACACACCTCACACACAGCTGAGACACAGCCGAGACACAGCTGAGACACACCTGAGACACACCTCACACACAGCTGAGACACACCTGAGACACAGCCGAGACACACCTTGATCCAACAGCTGCTCCGTGACCTGCACGAACTGTCCAAGATTCTCCTGCAGCTGGTAATCAACACCACACCACTCTATACCATGGTGAGTGCAGAGGACACCTGAGACACAGCTGAGACACACCTCACACACAGCTGAGACACAGCTGAGACACACCTCACACACAGCTGAGACACAGCTGAGACACAGCTGAGACACACCTCACACACAGCTGAGACACAGCTGAGACACATCTGAGACACAGCCGAGACACACCCGAGACACAGCTGAGACACACACCTGAGACACACACGAGACACAGCTGAGACACAGCTGAGACACACACGAGACACAGCTGAGACACACCCAAGACACAGCTGAGACACATCTGAGACACACCTGAGACAAACCTCACACACAGCTGACACACCCGAGACACAGCCAAGACACACCTGAGACACAGCTGAGACACACCTGAGACACAGCTGAGACACACCTGAGACACAGCTGAGACACACCTCACACACAGCTGAGACACAGCTGAGACACATCTGAGACACAGATGAGACACACCTGAGACACAGCTGAGACACACCTCACACACAGCTGAGACACAGCTGAGACACATCTGAGACACAGATGAGACACACCTGAGACACAGCTGAGACACATCTGAGATACAGCTCACACACACCTGAGACACACCTCACACACACCTGAGACACAGCTGAGACACACCTGAGACACACCTCACACACAGCTGAGACACATGTCAGTCATGTCTCATGCCACCAAAGACAGACCGTCCTTGAACACTTTTATTCCCTGACATAAACACGTTGTATCTGGTTTTATTCCGGGTTTAGCGTAGCTTAGCATAAAGCCTGTCGGCAGAGGTGCATTCGTATGTTTAGCTGTTCAACCTAATGTTTTACGTCTGTGACTCCGTCAGTGAGAACTTAAATGTCTGTTGGCGTTTCAGCTGCAGCAGCCGTCTCCTCAAGAGGTTGAGGACTTCTTGAACCAGGATGACTTCGTGTCTGACAGTTCGTCACGACGCAGCTCTGCCAATAGTCTCTTCCTGAAGGCAATGGATGGGCGACCTCGCCGGCGCCGAAGTCTACACTCCCGTGTTTCTCGCGGCTCTGGGGGACTTCAGAGTCCTGACCCCATCAATGGGCGGCGATCCAGCCTGAAAGAGTCCCCAGAGGTGGAAGGCCCCCCCCTCACCTCTGAAGGTGTTGTCCACAGGCGGCTGTCCGCCACCGAGCTACTGCTTACGCCCCTCAAACAGTTTGTCTCCCAGAGTCAAAAGGCCTTCGAGTACCTGAACGCCAACTCCTCCGACGATGCCGCCATCGTCACAGAAATGGCCGAATCATAAACACGATGCTAAGGTCTGATCTAGTTCTGCCCCCCCACCAACCATGACCTTTGACCCTTCCCTCTGACCAATCACAGCCTCCTGTTTCTGTCCCTGATGGTGAGACCTCTGGGCCTCGGCTGCTGCTGGTCTGTGCATTTACTTTCAGCTGCATAGCTATTGTCAAATTCTCAAAATGACCAACTTGCAGAATGGGGGAATTTTTGTAACACCGGCAGCGTCAGTTTATTTCACAACAACAGAAAGTTTTCCTGAAGGATTTATGAGAGTCAAACAGATGATTAGGACACGTCTCTGGGGACTAAACACTGTCAGCGGTCATAAAGCTGAAAGCTCAGCCGCCTGTTTATTTGCCTCCTGACATGTTTGTGTGATTGTGTGTGTTCAGAGACGTTGGTTTGGTGACAGGTTCCATGTTGACAGAATGCTTTTCAAAGGGCTAGTGACAGGATGTTGGTGATTTCTTTGACACTCTGCATGTTCCTGAGCAGCACGTCTAAATAAAGCTTATTCAAACCCCAAACACTTTGTTCCGTCAAAGTTTATTCATGTCACAATGTGAACAAACATTCACTACACTGTAAAAAAGGCAGCCTTCAACAGTTGAAAGAATAATTTCTCTACTGATTTTGGTCTGAACCACATTAACCAGCAAACTTACAGTGACCCGGCGAACTGTCTGCAGCCCGCCCGACATCAGCTGCACCCTGTGGCAGTGTGATGACGAGTCTATAGGCTTCACACTCAGGTTAAATCATACAGTGCAGGTAAAGAGCTTTACATAGAGAACTGTTCAGCCCCACACAGCAGACTGGGACTGATCCGGGATTTACAAAGGCCGAGTAACATGCGCAGCACATTTTTGTTGCGTCTTCAGCACGACATAAACTCCTACGGGGTTCTGAGGTGCAGCACATCCGTGCGTCTGTTGCAAGCTCTGCAGTAATCTAGTGTTGACCTGATGGTCAAGGACCTCTCTGCATGGATCAGGCTGGGTCACAGAGCAGCTACTGGACACAGGGAACAGCTGCTTCTCTGCCTGCATCTCCTCTCTGATGTTGTCTGAATAAAAACTCTTCTTCCAGAATGAAGCTCTCCTCCTACATGGCTGTGGCTCTCTGCCAGTTGCGATGTAACGTTAGCAAGAGTTGGCTCACAGCGTTTTATTTTGAAAGTCTACCAGATTCTCTCAGTGCCTGACTTCCTGTCTGCTGGATGTGGTTGGTGCAAGTTGACCCGTCTTGGGCGTGACACAGCTCCAAAATAAACCCGGTGCAGACATGCTGCTCCGCTTCTGGTGTAAAGATTAAGAAACCTTTATTAGTCCCACAATTTAAATCCTCTCATTGACTAACATGGAACATTCCCCACGGCTGTCGCTGCGCTTACGCTGCGTGTCTGTTACGCGGCCGGTGTAAATCTGGGGACACTGAATGAAGTGTTAACATTTAGGCTGAGACGAGGCATCTGGACGTTCCTCTGCTCCTCCAACAGCTCCATCAGTCCTAACGGTTCGGTGGGTTTATATGTGGTGGAGGAGCTCAGTGGGGGGTCTGTGTGAGACTAAGTGTCTCCATACTGACCTGTCTGTCTGCTGTGTCTAACCACCATGAGACTAAGTGTCTCCACTCTGACCTGTCTGTCTGACTGTGTCTAACCACCATGAGACTAAGTGTCTCCACACTGACCTGTCTGTCTAACCACCATGAGACTAAGTGTCTCCACACTACCTATCTGTCTAACCACCATGAGACTAAGTGTCTCCACACTACCTATCTGTCTAACCACCATGAGACTAAGTGTCTCCACTCTGACCTGTCTGTCTGACTGTGTCTAACCACCATGAGACTAAGTGTCTCCACTCTGACCTGTCTGTCTGACTGTGTCTAACCACCATGAGACTAAGTGTCTCCACACTGACCTGTCTGTCAAACCACCATGAGACTAAGTGTCTCCACTCTGACCTGTCTGTCAAACCACCATGAGACTAAGTGTCTCCACTCTGACCTGTCTGTCTGACTGTGTCTAACCACCATGAGACTAAGTGTCTCCACACTGACCTGTCTGTCAAACCACCATGAGACTAAGTGTCTCCACTCTGACCTGTCTGTCAAACCACCATGAGACTAAGTGTCTCCACACTGACCTGTCTGTCTAACCACCATGAGACTAAGTGTCTCCACTCTGACCTGTCTGTCTAACCACCATGAGACTAAGTGTCTCCACACTACCTGTCTGTCAAACCACCATGAGACTAAGTGTCTCCACACTACCTATCTGTCTAACCACCGTGAGACTAAGTGTCTCCACTCTGACCTGTCTGTCTAACCACTATGAGACTAAGTGTCTCCACACTGACCTGTCTGTCTAACCACCATGAGACTAAGTGTCTCCACACTACCTGTCTGTCAAACCACCATGAGACTAAGTGTCTCCACACTACCTATCTGTCTAACCACCATGAGACTAAGTGTCTCCACTCTGACCTGTCTGTCTGACTGTGTCTAACCACTGAGACTAAGCCAGATGCCTGGATTCAGCCTTCATCTTCATCAGCACCACCACCTTCCTGTGTCTGAGAGCTTCTTCCTCTGCATGAACACAGACTGGATGAAGAAGCTCCGGGTTCACCCTCTGTGGATCACCAACCACACGTCAGAACAATCTCACCTTCAAACTTTTTTTGACCAAATTTCAAGGACTTCCTCTCGACCTGCGTCAGTCCGTCTCCTTTCTGGGCTTCGACGTTTCTCATGAGGCATCAGACAGGAAGTCCAGAACCAGTGCAAACAACCTTCTACTCGGCGCGTTTCTTCCCGAACACGCTTCTGACGATCCCCCTGACGCCGGCCGTGCTCTTCCTCAGCGCCCGGGTCTCTCTGACCAGGTCAACCAGGCGATGGAACACCAGCAGGGCGCCGTGGTACGTCTCGGCCGCCGACACCTCGAAGAAGCCGCAACGCTCGGACAGAGCCAGCAGCCGGCCCTCCTCGCCGGAGACGCTGCGGTGACGGCGCAGGTCGCGTTTGTTCGCCACGATGACGATGGGGAGCGATGACGGTTTCCTGCCGCGGCGGATGTGACGCAGCTGCTGCTGGACGACGTCGAAGCTGCCGCGGTGGCAGATGTCGTAGACCAGGATCATCCCGTCTGCCCACTGCAGCTGTTTGTCACTGACAGACGGACACTTCTCTGTCTGAGCCGAAACACACAGTACTCTGATTACACCGGTCTGTACTCTGATTACTGCTTGTACCAGTGTGTGTGTGTACCTGTGTGTGCTGAGAGTCCCAGATGTTGAAGCAGATCTCCTGACCGTTGATTCTGTCAACTCGACTGTAGACAGACTCTGAAACAGGAGACACAGTCAGGTGGGGGTCAGAGGGACAGGTACTGTTCAAAGAACTGAAGGACTCACCGATGGCTCCGTACTCTCCAATGAATCTTCTAGTCAGGAACCTGACAGTGAGAGCTGCAGAGCAAAAGAAATGAGTCATCGATCCAGATCAGACTGGAACTTGTCAATAATGAGACCAAACCATGCAGATCTGTGAAAACAGTGACGGTCAGATGGACATTTGTCTGACCTGTCTTTCCCACGTTATGAGCTCCCAGCAGCAGCATGTTCACCTCCAGCCTCTGCTGGGTTCCCTCCATCGCCTCTGCCTGGCTTTTCTCCTCCACCACCATCAGGAATCAGGAATGTCTGGGTTCTGCAGGTTCTGCTTCAGCTCCTGGTCTTTATAAACAGCTTGTGGGTGGAGGCTCGGAGCTGCCCCTCACAGCCCCAGTCAGGGTGATGTGCAGTCCGATTGGTGGATGTTATCAGTGTTAATGAGGCGGACTGTGTGTGTGGGGACCACGCTCACTGTTAACCTTAGTGCTGCCACTGTGTCGCATCGACTCCACCTCCCGTCTCCAGCTGCTCCTCCTTTCTCTCTGACATTCAGGATGAAGCTGCCAACTTCTAACTGTCATAAAGAAACCAAAAGGGATTAGAAAATGTAAAACGAATGTTTACTGGAGGAATGTGTTATTCTGACCCGTTTAAAAAAAGGCTGACTTATCGCCTGCAGGTGGTATGGTATGGTACAGCCGTCTGTACTTCCTGAAGACTGGGAGCCTTCAACATCTGCAGGAAACTCTTGTGGATGTTCTACCAGTCTGTGGTGGCCAGTACACTTTGTATGCTGTTGTCTGCTGGGGGGGTGTAACATGAACAAAAGGTGTGCTAACAGGCTGGACAGACTGATCAGGGGGGGCCGGCTCTGTGGTCGGCATGAAGCTGGACTCCCTGGTGACAGTGGCAGAGAGGAGAACACTAAGGAAACTCCTGGCTCTTGTGGACGATACCAGTCATCCTCTGCACACTGTCATCAGCGCTCAGAGAAGCCTGAACAGTCACAGGCTGCTCCTCCCCAAGAGCAGGACCCACAGACTCAGAGACTCCTTTGTCCCCCGATCCATCAACTCTACAACTCTGCTTTTGGCAGGAGGGGGAGAAGGAGGGAGGAGCACAGCCCGCTGATACAACACATGTGCAATATTTATATGTGCAATAATCCATCTGTACCATCTGTGCTGCTGTGCAATGTTGGTACAGAATTCCTCTTTATTTATTTTTTACTGCACTATGTTCTATTCTATTCTATTTAACTCTTGCTCTGACTGTCGGGGTTGTATTGCTGCTGGTACCTAAATTTAACCGAGGGACCTTCCCAAAGGGATTAATAAAGTCTATTCTATTCTTTTCTATGGATTTCTGTGCAGATGTGTGCAGCTGTGAGGCTCTGCTGAAACACATCCAGCTATCAGAGCGGGCCGAGCAGTGGACGGATGAGCAGATAGTCAACGAGGACTCACACACTCTGACACCAGCTTCAGGTCAGACCAACCACCAAACAGAAGAAGGAACAAAATCATTCCATCATTGCCCCACTGATGAGACAGCAGCAGTGCCACCTGCTGGATCACCTGCAGTGATACAAAACCAGTCGGTGTGACATCCTGCTGTGCAGCCTCAGGGTTACAGGCCAGAAAGCTTCAGGCTGAACCATGAACAGAGGGGCCTCTTATTATTCTTTGACTCCTCCCCTGCACAGGTGAGCACTTCCTTGCACTTCCTGTGTCACTAAACCACCTGGGCTTGACATTCTTTAACACTAGGGGTGGATGGACCAAAGGTCTCTGATTGAGTCTCTTTTTAATACTTCTGGTTGCTAAACTGTTACACTGGAAAAGGGGGAAGAGGAAATGGACCCATCGTGTAGGCTTACAGGTAGGTAGTTTGTAGACGATGTCTGGCTCCTTGAGGGCAGAGGTTTAGGAACCGAAAAACTAGAGGTGTGGAGGACCTCCAAGCCTGGGTGAAACCTTGGATTGAGAAGTGATAAAGGAATCGTCTGGGTGATCTTTGTGGGCTAACTTGAGGGCGCTTATGTCGATGGGAGTGTTAAAGTGTTAAAGTGTTTAGCAGGGTTGTGGGGACAGGAAGGATGGGTGTCTGCACCACCACGGAAGGAGACTGTGCAGGAAGGAGCAACTGGATGTGCTGCAGCTTAATCACTGGAGTTGTTGCACATATCCTATCATCCTGTCACAAGATAGGTCTGCCTGGTACTTAGGTTAAGTTACTGTGATTTAAGATAAGATCATCCTTGACTAGAGGGGAAGTTATGACGACAGACGGCTGAGGGAAGCACATGAGCTGAGGGGCCTGCTGGTTAATGCAGGGAAGGTGGAGGTAGAAGGACAGGAAGAGGAGGACGCTTGTGATGTAGAGGAGGATGGACTCAATGACCCTCCATGTGAGCCTGCTGTGTCAGCCATCTTTATGCTCAGTGTATCAGAGAATGTAACAGCTGTGATGTCATCAGCCCCCCTCCCTGCTCCCTGAGCATTTTGGAAAGAACTTCAGTTTTTAAGTATGCAGGGCCGTGGAGGTACACCATCACTGGGCCCTGGAGAGCCCCTGGTTAATACAAGGACTTGGCCGACATAGTTTAAGTCTAGCAGCAGATGTCACTGTAGCACTGAATGAAGCTTTGTGTAACCCTCGAGCACAACAATGGCTGCAGGAAGCTTCATGTGGCTTCACTATATATATGAATGTCACCATGAGGACGTACACACAAGGTGAAGTGGGCTGACTCACACAGGTGATGAAGACCTCACTCTCCCTGGTCTATGTCCTGAGACTCTGCCTCACTAAGGCTCTCTGTGCTCTGATTGGCTCGACACAGCGTCCAGCTCCTTCTTCAGAGGAAGCGGAGGAGCCGGGGGCCCGTCCTCAGATTTCAGAATGTGACGAAGACTTTGACTACTGATTGTAAAATGCACTATATCAATCAAATGAAAGGTTTCGTGTGCTGACCTGTGCTCACATTGCTGTGGAGGTGAGGAGCAGCGCACCACCTTCCACAGAGACTTACACCACCCCATCCACTGGCCCGTCTGCTCCACGCAGAGTCCATCAGTTCAAGTGGAAGTGGATTGATCCCAGTTTCAGCTGACATCACATGTGGTCATGTGACTGAAATGCTTCAAGCAGACCGTCATCCATGAAGCATTCACATGTCAAACAGGTTCTCTGCCCCATGATGAGCCCTACACCCAAGAACCATGCGCTTCAAACCGACCCGCGGCGGGGACCCACCGGCTGCAGCAGCTTCTGTTCAACGTTTGAGGTGCATTACCGCCACCTGCTGTGCTTCAGTGTTGGGGATGAGTTCCTTTAAAATAAATACACGCCTCAACAGTCCAGCTTACTGTAAAAATAAAAACAACACATGGGTTTCTCCCTTACCACTGAGTGAGTTCTGTTATAGTGACAAAACAGGTCTCGCTCACCTGGAGGAAGCTGGCAGCTCTGTGAGGGGACGGTGGACCGCCAGCTCACTTCATGAACACTGGACTACTTGACCAGCAGACCACAGGCTGAGGGCACAGTGTGAATAAATAATGTAAATATAAAAACCTGCTTAGCTCTGATTTGTTTGGAGGATGGAGCTCCTTTCTCAGATTTATCATAAACACTCCATTAACCAAATAAAAACTCTCTCTCAGAGTTTAGGTTTCACACCTGACGCCTGAGGTCTGCTTTGAATCGGGCTTTTGAATAAGTCATCTTCTGTTCGTTCTGCTCGTCTTTGAATAAACAATTCTCAGCATTTTTTAACCAAATCAGCATCTCTGTGATGAGATCGTTCATATAAGACACAGACAGAGGACGGAGACAAGCAGACAGTTCACCTAACGGGGACAGAGCGGTGCACTCAGCAGCAGGTTGTTATAGAAATATATATACACACTATCGTCTGTTCGTTCCTTGTTGATGCTAATGAGTAAACTCGTTTCTGATTTGTACATTTATCGCTGTGAAGACATGTTGGCAGTGATTCCGCTCTCTCTTCTGAAGACACATGGACTCCTCATCGTCATGCTGTTCTCAGGTCAGTGAACGCATCACAAAAACTTCCGTTTAACACAAAGAAATGATCGACACTGTGTTCACTGAGAGACGCCCTCAGTCCTCAGAGGTGTGTGTGCATCAGTGCGGGGACACACCCCCTGTTGAAGGACCCTCTGCTGTGTGCTCGGCCTTGTCTCTCAGGTTACACGTGGGTCTGTGGTGTTCAGCCCATCATTAGACGTTTCCACAGCGTCCCCCTGATGATGACCTGGGATGAGGCTCAACGTCACTGCAGAGAGACGTTCACTGACATCGCCACCATCCAGGACCTGGATCAGGATGCTGCAGCCCGGCAGGCAGCTGACAGTGGACAAGTCTGGATTGGACTCCGCAGGGACATTTCCTGGAAGTGGTCTCAAGACCTCTCCATGGACACCAAATTCACGTCCTGGTCTATTGGCGAGCCGAGGTCTGGGAACTGTGTGACAACATCTGGACTGGGCGTGTGGTCAGCCAGAGACTGTGGAGCTCAACACTACTTCTTGTGCTACAATGGTGAGTGTCCAACCCGGGCCTGGCCTAGCTTTGGACTGTGTCATGGTCTTCAGTTGACAGCAGAAGCATCTGTGACTGTCAAAGGAAAAGCATGATTGTTACAAGCAGTGATAAATGTCATTTGATCTTTCAGCTGCAGCTCAGCTTCATGTCCTGGTGAAGCAGCTGATGAACTGGACTGACGCACAGACCTTCTGCAGGACTCAGTACTCACACCTGAGCAGCATCAGAACAGTGGAGGATAGGCTGGATACAGCCAGCCTGGTTACCACTAACGCCGGGCTGACTTTCCTTCCTCCCTCTGCTTGGATCGGGCTGTCCAGACAAACGTGGGTGTGGTCAGACCAGAGCAACGCCCCCTACAGGCGGTGGGCCTTCCAACAGCCTGAAGAGAGAGCAGACTGTGCAGTGATGGACACTGAACAGTGGTACAGCAGACCATGTGGGGAGGCACACGCCTTCCTCTGCCACTCAGGGGAGTCTGACACGCCTCCTACAAACAGCAGGTCTGCAGCTGTGCGGGTGCTGAAGGTTCGGCTGAGTGGGGGCTCTGCTGAGCGGATCGATTCCTCCGTGGAGGACTCCATCCTGCAGCAGGTCAGAGGTGGCATGATGTCACTGTAAATGATTACATTCAGGCTGACTGACTGTTCTGTGTTCCAGCTGAGGCGGCAGCTCAAGGAGCAGGGCGGCTCAGAGGAGGCGGAACTGAGGTGGAGGCAGCAGCCTGATGGGAAGGTTTTCCACAGAGAGGAGGAGAGAGCGCCACCTGCTGACATGGAGGAAGAAGATGTCTGCATGAACTGATTGGTTACTGTGTCTGTTGCCGTTATATTGACAGATACAGTTGTTCTCGTGTGTGTGTGTGTGTGTTTTGCTCTCTGCTGAACATGTGCTAACATTTAAACACTGATTTAACACCGACTGATCAATGAAAAACCATGATGCACCACATCGTCACAGAAGCAGGTTTAATCAGAGTTTGCAGTGAAAAACATTAGTATGAAAACAGTGTAAGTAAGGAAGTAACTACAGGTAGGAAGTAACTTGAGGATTACATTATAAAACCTTCAAATGGTCCCTTTGTGTTTTTCTGTAGAACGTATAGCCTTCGTACGGAGCACCAGACGTGAACAAATCAACTTTCAAATGGTTGATGTACACACCGTCTTACATCGACACCGACCTCTGTTTGTTGTATTCATACTGTCCAGAAGACACAGGCTGGTTAACAGAGGACGGGCTGTTACTAAATAACACATGACTTCTACAGGTTTCATTTCTGTGTATCTGCAATTTCAGCTATTGATTGTTGTCCTGCAGCGCCCCCTGTGGTTGGCCAGCTTCCTGGCTCACACTCACTGCAACAGGCAGCTGCACTTGATATTCTTCTCTTTGTGCGCGGTGCCGAAAAGCTGCACAGCCTGTTGGTTAATCAGTTTCCAGAAGTTCTCGAAAGAGATGTTCTGGCCGTTCTCGACGCCCATCTGCTGCAGGACGTCACTCAGCCCATCTTCTTTCTCCAGCGTCTGCGCACAGTGCAGAGTCAGACACAGTCCCAACAACAGAACAGCAGAACATGTCGGCTTGTACCTTTGAGACGGCAGGCATCTGCTTGGAGATCATGGTCTGGAACTGGGTGGTGTTCATGGTCGGCCCATTGTCAGCAGCTTTGTGAAACTCCGTCACCAATGAGTTGATGGCCAGCTCCAGATCTGAGAACTGACACAGCAATAATCAGAGAGCAACGCACAAACAGAACATCACTGTGCAGATGGAGGCCTGAGGAAAGAAGGACAAAGGACACTCCTTTGAGGACAACAATGTCCACATCCTAGACAGAGAGGACAGGTGGTCTAAAGAGGAGTCAGGAAGCCTCTATGTGAAGCTGGAAGAACCTTCCCTTAACAGAGGTGGAGGCCTCAGACATCATCTTTCTACCACAGACAGCAGCTTCCATCCATCCCAGGAAGCTCCACTCCAAGTCACATGATCACAGAAAGACCAATGGACTGTCCACCTGTCCCCCACCACAGCCCCCTGTTACACCGGACGTTTTTGGAGATGTGTCGCACCCAACACGCGTCTATTTACACCAACTACATCGAGTAGACAGGAAGTCAGTCACCAGAAAAAAAGAGTTTCCGGTGGATTTTCAAAATAAAACGCTGTCAGACTGACCTCTGGCTGATTTAACATCGCTACCGGCAGAGAAGCAGCCACAGACATGTGCGAGCAGAGACTCCGTTTGAAAAGTAGAGAAACAGCTTTTACCTGAGAACCTTCATCAACATCTATGTCAAATAAAGTCTCTGCACTAGTATCAGGCGGTGAGACACAAAGTCCAGCCTCAGAAACAGATGTTGTTGGTCTGACCAGAAGTGTCAGAAACATTTGACTGGAATCCTGTTTAAATAAGAGCTGCCGGCTCAGAGGTGTGTCAGCCACATGTTTACAGAGGCCAGGATCAGGCCAGAGGAGGACCAGTACGCTCAGGGTAGAACTTAAGGCTGTGTGTGTGTGTGTGTGTGTGTGCACGCCTCAGGCTGATGCTCACACAGCTGAATGAGATCAGCTCTCTGAGGACTGTGTTGTGAAAGAGGGCGGTGGCTGCAGGAATCTGTCCTCACACTCAACAGTGAAACTTTAGACCAGCAACACACAACACACACCAAGACCAGCAACACACACCAGGACCAGCAACACACAACACACACCAAGACCAGCAACACACACCAGGACTGGCAACACACACCAGCAACACACACTGAGTCAGAACAGGACCGGCAACACACACCAGGACCGGCAACACACAACACACACCAGGACCAGCAACACACACCAAGACCAGCAACACACACCAAGACCAGCAACACACAACACACACCAGGACCAGCAACACACAACACACACCAGGACCAGCAACACACACCAAGACCAGCAACACACAACACACACCAAGACCAGCAACACACACCAGGACTGGCAACACACACCAGCAACACACACTGAGTCAGAACAGGACCGGCAACACACACCAGGACCGGCAACACACAACACACACCAGGACCAGCAACACACACCAAGACCAGCAACACACACCAAGACCAGCAACACACAACACACACCAGGACCAGCAACACACACCAAGACCAGCAACACACAACACACACCAAGACCAGCAACACACACCAGGACCAGCAACACACACCACACACCAGGACCAGCAACACACAACACACACCAGGACCAGCAACACAGAGTCAGAACAGGACCAACAGTAATCAGATTACTTCTGTTCCTGGTCAGTCTTAAATGGTGTGTTTGACGTTAACCGCCGGGCACCAGGCATTTCCGTTTTGCTGACGGTTCGAAAAACCGGCCGCGCGCCCGGGCTGTACCTTTTGCAGGCAGGAATCGGTTTGTGATCAATAGGGATCGATCGTCTTACCTTGGTCGCCATAGCTGAAAGTTCAAACTGCAAGAAAAACACACCGAGCGCGAGCCACCGCGAACCGAGAGTGTCGAGAGTTCAAAGCTGCTGACGGTCCCGAGTCCTCCCACTCCACGGGCACGCGCACAGACACACTGTGAACGGTGCATTTTTCTGTGGACTGTCTTTGTTTCTGTTATCAGCCACACCCCTCTCTCTCTCTCTCTCTCTCACACACACAAAACACACGGAGGGCAGGATGTTTTTAAAGATCATGTTAAAATAAGACAAAGAAACACATAGATCACAGGGGAGACCTAAGAGGCACAGAGTCCAGTTCTGGAGGGTTCTGGAGCTGCTACGGTCCGGTGTGTGAGGGCTGAGGGTGGGGCTCTAGAGGCTGGTGGTGGCCGACTGGAAGGAGGCGTCACTGTCACATTCGTCTGAGGCGTGTTGGTCCTGGCCCCTCATGTCTGCTTCACTAAAAACAAATGACTTCAATGAATCTGACGGGTGACACCGAGGCACCGCGCTCGCCTCTGGTGTCCTACCTGTCCCTGTCTCCCTCGCTGTCTCCTTGAAATGTTCCAGTGGAGGTCCTCCTGTCCACCC
This sequence comes from Parambassis ranga, assembly GCF_900634625.1. Lineage (NCBI taxonomy): Eukaryota > Metazoa > Chordata > Actinopteri > Ambassidae > Parambassis > Parambassis ranga. Next base: position 247,654 of record NW_021144811.1, on the reverse strand, counting down.
TCAGAGTGTGGGATGGGTGGGGCTGCTCATCGTCACTGGAGTCTCTGAGTGTTCAGACAGACTCAGATCATGCTAGGTTCAGGTGTGTGTGTGTGTGTGTGTCTCAGTGTGTGTGTGTCTCAGTGTGTGTGTGTGTGTGTGAGCGGACACTCACAGCTCCTCTTCTTCTTCTTGACAGGTCAAAGCTTGTGCACAGACGACACATGTGTTTCCCAGACTGTGGAAACATGGCCGACAGTACACGCCTGCACAAACATACAACATGTTAGTCTGAGGCACACGGGGACAGGCGACTTTATCAGTAACCTGTCAGCGCACGACCTCTGACCCAGTCTGATAAAAGGTGACAAACAGGAAGCTGTTTCTGATCGGACTGATCAATCAATCAGTAACACCGTTTATAGCCAACTGTGACCAACTGAAGTGAAAGGTCTGTTTTGAGTTATGGCCGTTATCTGTTCAGAGTCAACAGCAGCTGCAGGACACTCCCTCAGCACACACACACAGACACACACACACACAGACACACACACACTGAGACACACACACACACACACTGAGACACACACAGACACACTGAGACACACACACACAGACACACACACACAGAGACGCACACACACAGAAATGCAGTGACACACTAAGAGACATATACAGACATGAAGAGACACATGCTAACTAGCTTCCCAACATCCTCAGTGACAGGTCACGTGTCCTCTTGGACCTGATTGGTTAAAGTTGGATCATGATAGGCAGAGGTATCATCTGTGTTCACCTGAACAATGAGGGTGGTCACAGGTCAGAGTGTCGTCGCCCTCCGGCACCAACGCCTCCGCACAAGAGGCACATGTAATGGAAGATGATGGGTCCAGGAAGTGAGACAGGTGAAGCCTTACAGCTAACCTGACACACACAGACACACACAGAGCACAACAAGCTAGCTAGAGCAGCCTGAGCACTGCTTTCAACGATTACATTCAGGTTTGTGGAGAAAATCTGAATAGTTTTACTGAGTCAGTAGAGTGTGTAAGCGACTCCCTCCTCTCCCTCCTCTCCCTCCTCCTGATGTAAAGCTCTTGAAGGCTCTGCTGGCTGCTCTTCTCTCCTGCAGGATGTGCTGATGGAGGAACTGGATCCTCTCCTAGTGGACACAATAAGAGGAGAAACCTCATCAGTTTGCTCTCCAGCAGGCTGCTCAGCCTACCTGAGGTCGCTGAGTGAAGCTGAGACTTAACTGTGTGAGAGAGAGAAACTGACAAACAGGCATGAAGAAACCAAACTGCTCTGATCATAGCTCTGAGCACCAACTCACAGTGTGAGCTCTGTTCTCCAAGATAAGATCTACCTGTATTAATCCCAGAGGAAGTTCTTCTGTCAGGTTACAGGCTGCACGTTAAAATACAAGTGTATAAATATAAAAAAATCCAAAATCAAAGTGCACACTGAGCGGTAAGCAGTGTACAGAACGTATGCAGCGTAGCTGTAATAAAACATGGAGCCGTGAGTATGCTGAAATATAGGGATTCATCCTGTTAATGTGTCTCAGTGAATCTTTTCCACTTTTTCCGATGTTTCAGAGAGGTTTAGTTTTCGTGGAGTTCTTGGTTTGTCCAGCATGTTCAGACGTGCCTCCTGCTTCCTCCTCTCTTACTGTCATGCTACAGATTCTTCAGATTCCTTGCTGCATGACCTTTCACCCACAGCAGCTGCTCTTCCTCTCAGTCTGACTAACCTGTTTGAGGCTGGGAGGAGGAGGGGCTCTTCTTCATGTGACCTGATGTGACATCACAAGCGAAGATCAGCTTCATGTTCATGAAAAGCCACAGAAAAAACAGGTCCTCTCAGGGGACGGATGCATCCACTTTATAGTAAAAACCATTTTCTACAAAAAGCTCTGGAAACACTGGGCTGTGTTAAGGAGGGGCGCAACAACCGACAGGGAACAACCACCAGACAGCAGCCGGCTGTTTCACATCAGTACACCTCCTGCACAGAGGGGGAAGGCACAGGCTTACACAACTCGGTCCTGAGGACCTCGTAGATGTTTTTCATACTTCCAGCACCTGATGACTCTCCTGACCAGGTGCCACAAACGACACACAGTGATCACCATCCCAAGCACACTGGCTGAAAAGCACCAGGACATCAGGCTATCACTGGCAGGGAGGAGGCGCTTCAGCTGACCAGAGACCAGCACACCCACTTTACATCAACAGGACCCAAACAGAGAGGGTGAAGACCTTCAAACTGCTCTGCACCTACATCAGTGAGGATCTCACCTGGACTCACCACACACAGCGGATCACCAAGAAAGACACACAGAGACCCTTCTTCCTCGGGAAGCTGAGGACGTTTGGATTATCCACCAAACTCAGCAGTTTTTACAGATGCACAGCAGAGAGCATCCTGACAAACTCATCACAGTGTGGTATGAGCACTGCACCGTTCAGGACAGGAAGGCTCTCAGCGTGCCATTAAACAGCTCAGTTCATCTGTGGAGCAGCCTTCACACCTCTACAGGACATCTGGATGCCCGGGGCACAAAGAGGGCCCACGACATCATCAAGGACTGCTCTCACCCTCACCACACACTTCATAACATCACTGCTGAATCCACACACTGGCATCATCCTGACATATTTCTGCATGTTTGTACAAAGGAAAAAAACAGTGTTTGCAAATCCCACTACTGCTGTGACAGTGATGCACGGCTAACTGCAGCGGATAGGACCCGACTTTTTTTATGTATTGCTTTAAGTTCATTTCCTTTCAGTTTAGTCGTATTAATTTCATTGCTTTGCTGTGTATATGACAATAAACTTCTTAAATCTAAAACAGACAAACAGCTGTTGCTAACTGACTCTGTGTGTGTGTGTGTGTGTGTTACCAGCTCTGTCTCTGGGTGATATGAAGCACAGATGAGGCGTCTGCACCGCTGCATGAATCCTGCGGTCAGAGAGATGAGCAGAGCCAGACCGAGCAGGAACCCTGAAAATGCAGAGCAGAAGCAGAGCTGAGCAGCAGGGCCAGCAGAGGGCGCACTGCACCTGTTCTGAGTTTTAATACTGTGAAACACATATCAACAATCAGATTAAGAAAACCTTTATTAGTCCCACAATGGGGAAATTGCATAAAAAAAAAAAATCAGGGGAGAGCGCGAACGCAGTCCCCCACTACCAGAAATTATGCAGTCGAGATTCCCACATTTGGGGAATTCGCAGGGGTCAGCACAACCTAGAGTGCAATGGCTGAGCCTCGCCCTGGGTGAACCACTTTCTTGATCATGGTATCTCCCCTGCCAGGTAAGTATCAATCAGCATTGTTTTTGTTCAATGTTTCATGGTGGGAAAAATGCTGCAAATGTTGGTAACTTCACCTCCACCTTTGCTCAACTCTTCTGAGGACAAGTCCACCTCTTATGTTTACACTGTGCGATTTTTAGCGACCTTGTAAGACCACTGCGTGACACACTATGCAACGTCACTCTAATAAACTTAGGTACGACGTCAAGTTTGATGTGTGCAGATTGTACGATGACCATTTACTGAATCGCAGGCGATCGTCGTACATCAACATGTGAGGAGGAGGATGTGGATGCAGAGTGACAGGTCGTAGCAGCTGTCTCACTGTGAGACCGTCATCCTACATTTCTGACACCGCTAGAATTTGATCTTATCTCAGCTTGTCTTTGGTCGCGAGACGCTGGCCGCGGTGGAACCTGTCTCACAGTGCGACGTAAGTCCACCGATTCGGAGCCACAACCAAAGATATCTCCACGATTCTCCTACGATGGTTGTCTTTCGTCTGTGACAGCCCAAAATCACACAGTGTAAACCGGCTTTAGACAGCTGGAAGCTTCCCTTAACAGAGCTGCTGGACTCAGACATCATCTTTCTACCACAGACAACGCAGCCATTCCAGGAAGCTTCACTCCAAGTCACATGATCACAGCAAGACCAATGGACTTCATCAACACTTTGCTCGAGTTGTTTCTGTCTGTTGTGAGTTGGATTTCAGAATGTAGCAAAAAAGGTTTTAAGCTGCTGTCATGTGTGTGATGTCATTTCCTGTGTGATGCCGTACCAAGGATGAAACACGTGTTGTGGTTGGGTGCCAATGGCTCCAGCAGACACTTCCTGCTGATGACTGTGATGTTTCCTCTCTGCAGCAGACTAAAGGAGGCAACCAGGTCTCTGAAGATGTCCGAGGCATAGCCAGACCCATTCACCTGGACCGCCACCTGGACCGGAGCTGACAGGACAGACCATCACCATGGTTACCTCTCTGACTGACCAGAAGAGAGTACTGCTGTCGCAGGTGTCCCATCTCACCTCTACCCAACACATCTCCCTTCACCTGATGGTGCACCTGATCCAGAATCCAGAACACCAGAAAGTCCATTGCCACCAGCACGCCACCCAAGACCAGGTGTCTAAGGACTGACGCCACGCCCAACAAGACCACTCGTACCTCTCTGTCCGTCAGGCGAAGTGACACTGCAGACGAGACACTTTAGTACATCTGATTACATGCACTGCTGTGACATCATCCAACACCAGCCAATCACACACAGACACACATACTGGTGTACTAACATGGCGTTATGTAGGTCTTGGCCTCTCTGCGTGTGAGTGGCAGGACTGAGGCTCCACCCCTTGAGAGTTCCAGCTGGTCAAACTCCACAAACTGAGCACTGATGTAAATGTTATCAAAGTCGACCTGACGGAGATACCTGCGCCTGTACCGCACCGCTCTGCACAGACATGAACGCACACTCAGCTAATGCTCTGAGGCTAACGCTCTGCAGAAAAATAAAGGTGAAGCGTGCTGACCTCAGGAAGGAGAGGGCGAGCAGCACAAGGCAGCCGTACATCAGCGGCTCGCTGAGTTTCTGAAACACTTGCAGGTCTGAGGAGACCTCGTCCATGATGTCCTGAGACACCTGCTGCAAAGAGCGGCTGCTGTTCATGTCCAGGTCAGAGGTTACTATGGCCGAGATGTTGAAGTCAAACTCCTGCTTCATTTTCTGAAAAGCTGCAATAGTGGCTGAGAGAAGAACAACTCGTTATCTGGAAGAGATTGACCCACAATGGTTCAACAAACAAAGACACAAACTCACGGGCTGCCAGACGCTCTTTTAGTTGGCTGGCGACGTATGAGGGGATGATACAGAAGAGCTCTCCAGCTGAAAGTTCAAAAAAGGTGAGAACTAGAGTAACAAGAAAACTCACCGACGGTTTTATACAACACACCTCAAACACGGTGTCTGATCAGCGCTGATGGTTTGTGTTTTGATGGTCATGGTACTAAACAGTGATTAAGTCACGACCATTTGATTCTGATGTTCGTACAAGATAAGTGTAAGTAAACACACCACGAGCGAGACTGCAGAGCGGCAGAAACCCATCCATGATGTCACACAGGAAGTTGAAGTCCCCCAGTAGATTGGAGCAGTCGCTTTGAGCCTCGGCAAACAACGCCCGGCACTTCCTGTATGGCGAGCCCAGTTCGGCATTACAGATGTCTCCGATGTCCACCAGGAAGTGAAGAACGTTCCTCAGAGTGCGAGCTGCAGGGTCAGAGGTCAAAGAGGTGTAGCAGGACTTGCAGTTGGTGTGTCTTTGTTCTGAACATGGGACTCACCAACATGTTGGACGTTGTCAGTCAGAGCTTGGATGAGCTTCTGGACTCTTCCTGCTACAGCGTACGCATTACTGCTGATCTCCCTGATCTGGTCCAGAGCGGCTGAAAATAACAGCAACATTCTAACTCTACTTCATCATCTCATAGACATTATACGTGGAGGTGGGTGGGTCTTACAGAAAAGGGGCGTGGCTGCTCTCTGCATCAGTTCCTGTGTTTGATTGGCAGCCAGTTCCGCCCCACACAGCAGGCTGGAGGCAGCTTGTTTTGTGTTTTCTAGTATATTTGTGAGCGGACCGGACAGCAGCACCGACATGAACAGGAGGAGCACAAACGTCCTGCCATGAGCTGAAACACACAAGAACTTCCATGACTGGCTGACCCATCTGACCAAGCTCCGCCCCTGCCTGCACAAACGCACATATCACATGAACAAGCTCAAAACAGACTGTAACGCCTGGACCGACCAGAGCACAGTGATGGCAGCATCACCATGACGTTGACTCGCACCCACTGCGACAGCCCCATACTGAATGCTGCCAGCCCAGCCACAACCAGCATGATGTGGACACACAACCACAGAGGCTGTTTCTGCAGGAAGAGAGCCGTCACACCATACACCGACGCCAACAGCAGCCCAAAGAGAAACATCAGGAGGCTCCGCCCCGCTTCAGCCAGCTGACCTCTGACTTTCCTCCTGCAGCTGAGGCCAGAGCATCCTGCTGACCTGTGGGTAGAAAAGAAGATGCAGTCAGAGAGATCAATCATTCATAAATACAGCCAGCTCGCCTCCTCCAGTTGGTTCTGACTGAAAGCACCTGTGGTTCAGCAGCCGGATCAAACGGCCAGAGTGAGGCTTCATGAGGGTTCATGTTGTTCCCTGTGCCTGGTATTGACCCTCAGGGTTAATACAATACATACAATGAACAGAACATAAAATGAAATGTAATGGTAAACATAGACCCTTATAGGAACCAGTGGAACAGTGTAATAATGTAGTAATGTAACAGGTACCAACAAGGTACCAGGTGGGTCAGTGAGGTGGTACTAGTGTACAAGTAGTACAAGATGGATCTGGCACTGCAAAATAAAATAAATAAATAAAACAATGTACTAAAATCAGTGTTACTGCCAATCATTGGCCCATCTCAGGGTCTAATCATAATGATTCAATAATAACAGTAATTCAAATGTTTTATGGAAATTACTTGGATTTTGTGGTTTTTGGTAAACAACTGGCCTTTAAAGGGTTAAAATCCTGAAAGTATAATTAATATTTGATATGTATATTTCAGGCCGACTGAGTCATTTAAAGTGTGATTTTTACAGCAGTTTTTAAGGTGAGTACATTTTATGTCACGAGGGCCAGATCTGTAAGTTGTTTCAGGCTCTCCTGAGGGTTAACAGGACGGTGTAGGTCCTAGCACCTCTCGGAGGGACCACCCTGCAAAGGAGCAGCGGGCCGCCATCTTTGTTTGGATGCGCAGGTGCAGTGAACCAACGGACGCTGAGGAGACTTGAATATTTTTTTTATCGGTTGGTCCCAGAGAACACTTAAAGAGGACTGTGGAGGCTGTGTGTACATATATTTATTACGATAACCTGAGGACTGTTTGATAAGGATAATCTATGTGTTATAAATGTTCAGTCATAGCAGTCAGAACCTGTAGAACCGGAGCACAGTCAGCGCTGCCGTTACCTGTTGAGGACTCCGCTCTCCTCCATTTGCACGCTGACGTGTCTCCTACTCTCTGCAGGCTCCATCTTTCTGGACCGGATCTGGTAGGACACCGGGACACCGCCGGAAGCAAGGTGACAGGGTGAAGCTAGGTCCGGTGAAGCTAGGTCCACAAGCTCCAACAGTCAGGCCCCCCTTGCTGCGGGAGGAGATGGCCGCTGACCTGCGCAGACGTTCGGCTCCACACAGCAGTGAGTTCAGACAGACGCTGATACTCAGCTGGCCTCACAGGTCAACCAGCTCTTTGCGTCCTTCTTCCAGCTGTGCACAGGCTCATTCGGAATTACCTGCCTCCGACTGTCCAAACGTTCCTCCTCAGCCAATCAGAGGCCAGGCTGCCTCACCGGATCTTCAGGGCGCTGTTTGGAGCGCTGAGCGGCGCAGGTAAGGTTAGCAGCGCGCCTGCGCGGGAAGTCCAGCGTTCTTTATTTTTAATGAATCACGGTAATGGCCGTTAGGTCCATGAGGATGGACCAGCTTGAGACTCATCAGGCTGGGTCCTTCTGTCCCGCAGGTCTGTTTCTGGGGATTGCCCACAGCCTCCCTCTGACCTTTGACCTGATGCTGACAGCAGGATGTTTGTTTGTGGGTGAGGAGCTGATGCCGCACACGCCTCCCGTACACATTCACCAGCTTACTGAAATGTGTGTGTTGCAGCTGTGTGCGCTGTTGGCGGAGCGCTGTCCTCCTCCTTCAGGTGCTCGGTCCTCCTCATGTTTCCCAGCATGCTCGGCTCCCGTGGCCGCGCCTACGTAATGCTGTTGATCCTGTCTGTGCTGTACACAGGTAATAAGTAAACAGATCTTTAGAGGCAGATAAAACGAGTCAACTGACGATCCGTCCCATGATGTCCTCACAGGACCCATTTCAAACATCCAGCACAACGCAGAGGCCGCTGCCCTGTCTCTGAGCTGCAACCTAGACCTGCAGGTGCGTCACAGCCGGCTGCTGTGGAGAGAGGCCATCAGGCCGTTCAGACACATCACACAGGAGCTAATGGTAAGGACACAGCTGGGAGGTCTGGGACACTGATCGTCCATTCCTCCTTCTCACCTGCCACTCAGCCACTTCTTCCTCTTAGCTCTGCTCACCCGCTCCTCACCCGCTCGTCATTTCTCCTTCCTCATCTATTCTCTGCTCATCTCTGGTCTCTCTTTCAGGATGGTCGATCAGAGTTCCTGTCAGAGGCTCTCAGTGTTAGCAGGAAGTTTCAGAGCCTCAGAGACAAAGTTGTCAGTCAGTACGGATACAAACACTTCAAAGGAGGTAACAGCACACAGGAGCAGTTCGCTGCCAAGACCATGATGCAGTGCGACAGTGAGTCCCACCCTTAGGAGTTTCCATTAAACTGAGACAGACTCACATGTAGTGTTTCTGGTGTGTGGTCCAGGTGTGGTGGGTGAGGGTGTGCAGCGCTGTGCCGATTGGTTCAGTCACAGGTGGGCAGAGTGTATGAAGGCTATACCTGTGCCCATCATCAACCACATCCTCTGCGTGCCCATGACGTTCGACTTCCTGTGTGATGTCATGAGAGGTCAGAGGTCACACTGCTCACAGTCACGTATCCTGACTTTCAGCACCGGGACCTGTGACAACACAGCTAATCATGATCCTCCTCCTCCTCAGTCATGACGCCGTGGTGCAGACAGCAGATTCCTGTGGAGGGAAACTTCGGTCAGCTGTTTGATCAGCTGAATGTTTCAGTCAACCTGCTGTCCAGAGAGTTCAGCACCGAGGTCGTCCTGCAGGTCAGAACTTCATTGCTGCTCTGACACACAGAGCTCCCCCTGGGCCAGACTGATCTGTACTGTCCAGCAGGAGGAGCAGCAGGACCTGTTTGTGCTGGACCAGGATTTCACGGAGGCTGTCAGAGGGTCCTTACAGAAACTGATGATGAAGACAGCACAGCTGATGAACATTGTCCAGCTGCTGCTCTCCTTCACCTTTATCACCATATTTACACAGTAACATTCACACCTGCTGCACAATGTCTAGTAACCTTCACACCTCCATCAGCTTCCTCCTCTCTCTTCAGGGCATTTAGTTACCTCAGGTGTTATAGGAGCGACATTCGTTTTGACAATGTTTACATCACTACGTACTTCAAACAGATCGACGCCCGAAGGAGGAGAGCGGTATCATCATCATCACATCGTCCTCTTCATCAGTGCTGCTTGGTGCTGAGTGTTTTGTCTCCTTGGTTTTTTAGGGTAAGCGCTTCCTGCTGCCTCTGAAACCATCAGAGAAGAAGACCTTCATTGACCCGCGGAGTCCAAAAATCCATCCTGAGGAGCTGAGACGGGTGGTGCGTTCAAAGACTTCACACGTCTTAACCTGTATGTGACAGTGATTGCATCACTGATGTGTGTGCATGTGTGTGCATGTGCGTGCATGCAGGTGTCAGGTGTGTTTCAGGTGTTCTCCGTCTCTCTGCTGTGTGTCGTTCTGCTGGCTGTCGACTTCTCTCTGTTCCACGTCCTGGACATCATCAGCAGACACACCGTCACTCAGTTCAACCTGACTGGTACACACACAATCACACACACATACAGAGAGAGACACACAATCACACACACATACAGAGAGAGACACACACAATCACACACACATACAGAGAGAGAGACACACAATCACACACACATACAGAGAGACACACACAATCCCACACACATACAGAGAGACACACACAATCCCACACACATACAGAGAGAGACACACACAGACACAATCCTACAGACAAACACCACACACACACACACACAGTGCTGGTGTGTTCCTGTCTCTGCAGGTGGTCATCAGGTAGACATCAGAGTGGGCGGAGACTCCATGATGGCTCGTCTGCTGCGGGTGACCATTTCAGCCTTTAACAGCTCATCCAGTGTGAACATCCACAGCAGCAACCAGGGTGGGTCAAAGGTCAAAGGTCACAGCACCAGAGGACAGAATAACTAACAAAATAACAGATTTTTGATCATTAGGTTTGAACCTCTGAAGTAGAAGCTGTCCACATACTTTTGGTCACATTGCAGACTACAGTGAAGCAGCAGGTGGTGACACACACACTTTACAACCCTTGCCCTCTCTCTCCTCAGAGTGTGTGTCTTCCCCCTCCTCCCTCTCTGCCGGTGTGTATGTGAGCTGTGTGTGTTGTGTCCTCCTGGCAGCGCTGCTCAGCTGCCTTCAGGTCTACACCAACCGCCTTCACCGGGTCATTGCTGCCTTCTATCACCCGAAGGTACGCACACACAGGACAGTGACAGGCTGACGGCACTAGAGGTCATGTTTGGGTTGTCTGTGGATGCTCTCATTCATTCAGTCATTTCATCTGCTGGACATCTGCCTAACCACCACCTGCTTCATATATAACGGCAGATTCTACAGACACATACAGGCTGTGCCATGTGGTCACCTGTATTCCCACTTGTGGCCAACCTTTACGTGGAGCTGGTGGAGGCTACAGCCCAAGCCTCCAACAGCTCCACCCCACTGGTTCAGATGTGTGGATGACACATGGGTGAAGATCAGAACTAGTGAAGTGGAGCGCTTCACCAAGCACATCCAGTCACCCCGGAGGATGTTAGAGACAACAGTCTGCCATTTCTTGACTTAATTAAGAAATGAAATTAATTAAATTTCTAAATTCTAAATTTGAAACCTTTATTAGTCCCACAATGGGGAAATTGCTTAAGGCAGCCCAGCAAAGAGCGCCATACACCAGTGAGTCCACTGGAGGCTGTGCAGGTAAAGTGCCTTGCCCAAGTGCTGCCGACTTGTGCACACTGAACCGGACAGGAGCCTACTTGAGGTCTACAGTAAACCAACCCATACAGACCAGTGTCTACTCTTTGACTCACACCACCCACTGGAGCATGAGCTGGGTGTCTTCAGGACACTACAACACCAGACAGCACATGTACAAAACACCACCCTTGAGTCCAGCTGCCTCCATCTAGACTCCTGTTTCCTCTGAGTTGTGACTCAGAGCTGCAGCTTCTGCTGTTTCACTGTAAACAACACAAACTAAGACACTCTCTCAGTTTCACATAGGTTTGTCCCTGATGATGTCACTTCCTGTCCTGAACTGATGAAGAAGCAGATCTCATTAGTGCATGCACACACACAGGTGTAAACTCTGAGCTGCTGCAGTAAATCTGATCTGAAAGCAGATTAATGTAAGAGCATTATAACAGCTGAACTGACAGGCAGAGAGAGAGAGAGAGGAGGTGAGTGAGGGAGCAGGTGTTTGGTGTTTTAAACGTGTGCTGACGTCCACATTTCCCGGTTTATTTGGACGTGACGGTGAAAACACAAAAACACCACTCAGGTTGTACTGGGGAATAATTCTGTGTCTCCATCTCTACAGAGGGAGAAGAAGCGAGTCTTGTTTCTTTACAACCTGCAAATCCACAGACGGATTTCTACCTCAGACGGTACATGCATCATTAATCGAGGTTAGAGGAGGTGATCGGTGATGTTAATGGTTGATTATTCACCCTTTCATCTAAACTGTCTTTCTGCCTGCTGTCTGTCTACAGGTGTTCCTCTGCCTGAGCATGTGGGGGCGCCGTCTAGCTCATCAGCATAGATAGAATGTATTTGTCCAGACGTGGTGTGTCTGCAGTTTGTGAGGAAGAGGAAGATGTCCTGCTCTTCATCCTGTTCACAGCAATAAAGGTTCTGCCATCATCACCTGTGTCTAACACATTGATCTTTTCCACACACACCTGACCCATTTCTGCACAGTGTGTGGAACCAGCCCACAGGCCTGGGGAGGTTTTCTCCAGCACGCTCTGTTTAGTGGTCTGATGGAGACATGCTGTGTCTGCTGCTGCATGTGTTTATCTGACAGAACACTGTGTGAGGTCACATGATGTGATTACAGTCCATACATGCTGATAAGTTATGTAATCAGCTGATCCTCTGCAGCACGTGCAGCTGCTCCATTCACGTTATAATCTGATCCACTGGAGCGACCTGCTGCTGACCCACCTGCACCAGCATCCACCAGCAGGAGGCCCACACAGAGCAGCCACCAGCAGGAGACCCTCACAGAGCAGCCACCAGCAGGAGACCCTCACAGAGCAGCCACCAGCAGGAGACCCTCACAGAGCAGGAGGCCCACACAGAGCAGCCACCAGCAGGAGACCCTCACAGAGCAGGAGACCGTCACAGAGCAGCCACCAGCAGGAGACCGTCACAGAGCAGGAGGCCCACACAGAGCAGCCACGAGCAGGAGACCGTCACAGAGCAGCCACCAGCAGGAGACCCTCACAGAGCAGGAGACCGTCACAGAGCAGCCACCAGCAGGAGACCGTCACAGAGCAGGAGGCCCACACAGAGCAGCCACGAGCAGGAGACCGTCACAGAGCAGCCACCAGCAGGAGACCCTCACAGAGCAGGAGACCGTCACAGAGCAGCCACCAGCAGGAGACCGTCACAGAGCAGGAGGCCCACACAGAGCAGCCACGAGCAGGAGACCCTCACAGAGCAGGAGACCGTCACAGAGCAGCCACCAGCAGGAGACCGTCACAGAGCAGGAGACCCTCACAGAGCAGCCACCAGCAGGAGACCGTCACAGAGCAGGAGGCCCACACAGAGCAGCCACGAGCAGGAGACCCTCACAGAGCAGCCACCAGCAGGAGACCGTCACAGAGCAGCCACCAGCAGGAGACCCTCACAGAGCAGGAGACCCTCACAGAGCAGCCACCAGCAGGAGACCCTCACAGAGCAGCCACCAGCAGGAGACCGTCACAGAGCAGCCACCAGCAGGAGACCCTCACAGAGCAGGAGACCCTCACAGAGCAGCCACCAGCAGGAGACCCTCACAGAGCAGGAGACCCTCACAGAGCAGCCCACTGAACAAGTTCAAGTCTTTTATGACTAAATATGAAAGCAACGTCCTGACAGTAAATACACAGAGGGTTAATACATCCTCATTACACATTAGACTAAACAGCTGATAATGTTTCATATCTGAGGCACAGCCGGTCTGGAGGAACATCTCGGACTGAACTCAGTCCCAGTAGATAAAAGTCTGAGCACATTAACACAAGCTGCAGACAGAAGCTGTTAAAAGCTGATGCCTCTGCTTTGGTGTGTGTGTGTGTGTGTGTGTGAGGGAGAGAGAAACGTTTGTCCAGCCGCCCACTTTTCTAAATACTGCGTCCTGTTATTATTTTCAAACTAAAAGCTTTTTAAGAAAATCTCTAATGGAAGGACTGTAAGACAGCTGATCTCACCTGACACCTGTAGCTTCAGTAAGGAAAACAGTACAACATTAGCAAGCAGAGCCTCTTCTGTTTATGAATGTGAATACATGAACTACTGCAGCGTCCAGCCGTGTGCAGGGACCTACACAGTGACTGCTGGGTGTGAGCACGCTGATACAGCAAACAGCAAAGTGACCATCCTCAACTCAGGCTCCGCTCTCCCCCAGACACACACAGAGCCCCCTACTCTCAGCCGACAGTATGCCTGACCTCTGACCTTATCCTTAGAACTGGAACATACTGCAGGACTATAGAACACAAAGCTACACCTCTCCTTTGAGAGGAGAAGATTATTAAACAAAAAGAACTGATATACTAAACTTTACATTCCAGACCTTTGATCCCAGGCAGGACACGCTACAGCAGAAACCATTTAACAGGACTAGACTGCAAAACAATTAGTTGAATTACAATTTATTTATTATTACAAAGCCTTGTTCGGATGTGGAAGAATGTGTATTGTCGGGGTGAAAATCCCCTTGTTTCCTTCTGATCACCCCCTGAATTAGTTTGTAAGGAAGGAGCGGATAAATTCTGGTCTCAAAATTATAATTTATTAAACAATGAGGCAAATTCTGAGTCGCAGAGCTCTGGGTTGTTGCACACAAAGAACCAAACAAGAACAACACAAGAACAGGACAACCAACAAGAACAAACAACCACACAGCAACAACGAACAATGCAACAACCACTGGACATGGAATTCACACATTGATATACCCCGTGGGCGTTCCTGCCTGCCGGCCCACAGGGGCATCTACTGCCCCCCTGCAGACCCTGGTTCATACAGCAACTAGACCATTAGTGTTTACTGCCAAATAAGGTAAAACTTCAATTCCTCAAATCTCATAGGTTGTGAGTCCGATCTGGGGGTGACCATAAAACTGGGTACTCAGGAGAAAAACACATTCCTTTAGAATCTGGCTTTTATCAGGTCAAAGGTGCTGCTGTCCTTAGTCTGAATTTATGACCATCTCGTACCAACCGGAGCTCTCTCCAGAGAACAGAAAAACAACTGATCTCATCTGCCACAGCCTGAACTGCAGCAACGTTATATGACATACTATGAAATTACTTATTAATACATTCAGTATCCGCAAATTACTTTGATTTTCTATAAAACTTCCTAACACATAAACACTTATGAAAATCACATTATTAAGCGATAAACACATATAAACATGAAAACTTATATATCTGAACACACTGCATGTTAACACCATGCAGAATAAATTCTTTCACCCAACAATTCCCTCTTTTGAGCTCTTATAAGAGCTCACAACAAATCTTCCTCGTCGTCACCTGGCACGGGCACCTCTGCTGCCAGCAGAGGCATCTGATATGAAGGAGAATGAAAACCTGAATCCTGCTTTTCAATTGCTGACACAATTAACCTGTAACCTAAACAGTGCACACAGGGAATATAACAACAACAACCACATGTAGTCAAAATACCCAAGAATGCTGCAAAAAAAGTGATTAGTGACATACCATACTACCACCTTCCAGGGTCCCAGCACCCTAATCAGCCAGTCGTCCAGGGAGTTATCTATCCCTGAGTGCTCATGCAACGTACTGGAAAGAGTTCTCAAACCTTCTAAAGCTTTAGTGACCTTACCGTCGGGAGCAGTGTTATTGGGAATGAAAGTACAACACATTTCATCAAACATAGCACATACACCTCCTTTCTCTGCCAATAACATATCCAAAAACATCCGGTCCTGTACTGAAATCAAATCCCCATGCATCGTCTGGATATAATGGGGCAGGTTCAGTGTACAGGTGGGGCCTCGCTGATGCACAGGCAACACAATCTGACATATTTTGCTCCCTCACCTGTTTTACCATCCGAGCCAAATATTATCATCCTCATAACCAGTAGATAACGCTAATACATCGAACGGGGTGAGCTTATGGACTACAATGTCGGGTTGGGAGTCCCAACATTGGCCAGGCACTCCGGAAGATTTAACATAAGGGTTGTGGTCCAGGCCAGTAATTGATAACATAATGGGATTCTGCGTGCAGCTCCAATCTCTTTGTATATGGAAATACCCACTGAACAAGATCCGCCCGCCTGAGGTGGTTTTAGCTTTTTTAGGTGCCCAATTTGTGTGCTGCCACCCCAATCCACAAACATAGACGCCATACTGTCTCCACGACACATTATGTCCCCCGCAGTTGATTACTGCGCACAAATCAAAGATAAAAGAGAACTCTGAACCCTTATAGTAGTCTAACTCTATACCTCCCCTGTTTCTCACACATGCATCTCCTCCTGTCCCTTGTGCTCTCCTCACCCTGCGTGTGCTGGGCCCTGGATTTGACTTACCATTGGATCCTGGAAAACTGACAAAATAAGTACACACGAAATTATGTTACACAGAAAAAGTCAAAGATACACTAACTACAGACATGAAAACACAAGCTCCCAACACCCTCCAGTTACCCCACAGTCCCATCTTGTCAGCCGGAGTCTTCTTGACACAGGAACTAGAACCTCTGCTCCTGAAACTTTAGACCTTCCTCTCGACAGCTGACCTTACTGATGACTGTGGTTCGTTTCCTGGTGGGGTGATGCGCTTAACTTCGCCTATCACCCTTAGTTGGAGTGATGCGCTTAACTTCGCCTATCACTCTTAGTCCCACGCTGATCCTGATGATTGCTCATGTATGTGTATTCACCGTCTCATCCTCTTCAACCAAGTAGGGTAGACTACCTACTGGTCACACTCCTGGTTTCAGGGGATTATTCTGCCCCTTTCATTTTCTCCTCCTCCTGCTGCTGCTGGATGTCGCTCAGCGTTCTCCCTGGTTCTGTAGCTGGGGTGCACTGGCTCCAGTGATACCAGGTGTCTCCTTTGCCTTTCAGCCGCACCGCGTGGGAGGTGCGCTCCACCACCTGGTAAGGACCTGTCCACCTTGGCTCCGACCACTTTCTCTTTATCACCTTCAGGAGGACCCACTCAGCTGTGTGTGGCTCCTTCTGGACTCTCCATCTCTCCTTTCTCCTTTAATACAAATACTAACACCAAAGCTTTAAATTCATTATATTATGGTTTATATTAATACCATACTGCATACTTCTTCAGTCTCAGCCGGCCAGCTGGTCCAGGAAACTGTCGACCTGTAAGAAGCTCATAGGGTGTACATTATATGGCGTTATTAACAGAACATCAATACAATAGATAGTACTTGAACCCATATAAATTTGGTCTGTGCACAGATTTTAGCCAATTTTTGTTTTAGGTTGTAGTTTCATCCTTTCCACTTTTCCCTGTGACTATGATTGATATACTGCACCATACCTATGTTTTAGGCCTAAAGTCTGCTCCACCTTTTCCAAGTCTAAACTCTTAAAATGAGATCCATTCTGGGAATCCATGCTGTGGAATGTAATAGTTAATCAAACAGTTTATCATCCGGTTTAAAACTCAAATACATTAATCCTGTCTCACCCTCTTTTTTCTGAAACAGAACACCATTCACAGCTCCACCTGTTTCAGAAACATCAAGATAAAATGGGACTAAGTGATCTAGGAGAACCAGATCATTATAGAAGTTGAGACAATGAAAGAGACAAGAGTACAGGAGGCACAAAACCTACATCAGTAAATGATGAAGACCAGATGTTATGTGGTAGTGTGGCTAACATCTCCTGAGCCTTATTATGCCTCTACTGTATGAATGGCAACCTAATAAGCTTTAAAGGATGAAGAATTCTAAACACCTATCCTCTGTGCCTGTTTATTAGAAATAGCTTTACATTTCCTAACCATGGAGCCTAATTCTTTAATATTATGTGTGGTACAATGACTAAGCAAACAAGTGGCACACTATCATCTGCCATTTTGAGCCATTTAAAAACTGTTCTGGTGTTAACTATACGTCAGCAGCTACTCCCTCCTCAGTCACAAACAATTTATCTGCTGTGATGGACCAATGTAGTCCCTCTCATTAAGAGGTAGAACCTCTCCTGATAGAAGAGATCCTCACACCTGTCATAGAAGAGAATAACCTACAGGGATCAGTGGACAGCCTATAGAGTCAGAAAGACATTATCCAGGGTTTCCACAGCTGGAATAGACTGAGGAGACCGCCCCCTTAAGGAGACTCAGGTAAAAACGAATCCAGCAGATATCTTCACAAGACATCTGTATCATAGTGGTTCTCATCAGCCACTGTCCAGTAAGAAAAGTCACTATTAATCCATCTGGGGAGCACATAAGGGAGGTTCCAGTTTTGATCAACAAGTCTCTGCCCATCAAATTCACTGGTGATGAGCTGGAGCGAATGAAACAATGTCTGTGGTGCTGCTAACACAGTTTCACAAGTTCTGTGAATGGCAAAGGTTTCCCAAAAGAAGCCAACCGACGAAACAATGTGAGATGCCGGTGTGATCTTTGACAGCCATTTCCCTGGGGAGGATACCAGGGAGCCCCTTGTGGTCACTGACGGGGCTGCTTGTAGTGACAGTCTCTTTCCCAGTGGCCAGGTTTTCCACAATAGAAGCAGTCACCTCCACTCAAACCGCTGTATCCACCCTTTCCATGCCCCCCTCCCCTACGGCCACCCTCTTTTCCCCTCCAGTTACCTCCTCTATGATATTGACCCCACCCACCTTGATAGTGGGGGCGGGTGACCCAAGATGGGGTTAAATACATATCAAGATTTCCCACAACTGGGGACTGTGGCTGAGGTGGGGGAGCAGGCTGAGGCTGAACCACCCTCTGTGATGCAAGGGTGTATTTCTTCATTTTCCTCTGATATGCTGCTTTCTTTCTAGCTTGAGCTAACTGCAGCTTTAATAATTGTGTCTGCAGCCCTTTCATCTCCATGGTCTCTGTGTCTGTGTGTAGATTCATATGGTGTACAACATGTCTCTCCCAAGCAATAGAATCACTTCCTGGTAAATCAGGGTCATTTTTCTGGGCCTGCTGAAGCAACAGGGGAAGCCCCTCCTCTGTTGCCTGTCTGTACCAGTGCTGCTGGGCACCAGGTTGACTAAAGTTCACTCCTGTCTGTCTGTCTGTTACTCGCCCCCTCCCATCAGGGACAATCATGATGGGGTACATCCCAGGAAGTGGGGTCTGAGGCGAAGCAGAAGCTACAGCAGAGGCTGGTGAATAGGGAAAACGGTATCTCCGCCCCCTGAGTTCCCTCGCTCTCTACTTCCTGTTTAATGTCAGTGGTACTACCAGACTCCTCACAATCATCATCTATGCAGCACAGATATGCCTGAATAGAATCTTACGTCTCTCCTCATCAGCCTGCACTGCCTCCTTCAACTCAACTGTCTCTAACACTAATAATCTAATAATCTCCTCCTTTCTCTCTCTCTCTAGTTTAACTCTATTCTCCACTGTTGCAATCACACTTTTTAGTGGCTTTTTATCATCTCCTTTCACTCCCTGTCCTGTCATTGCTGTACACACTGCTGCTTCCATCTTAGCTGCAGCCTTCTGTTGTCCCTCTGGTCCTGCCTGTCCGCAGCAACGGCTCAACATCTTACTCATCTGTTCATCAATTGTCTTCCACGTAGACATGATTACCACTCACCAAATCCTTCTTGCGTACCTGCTGTATGTTAAAAATGTACCTTCTATATGTGCCTTCTTCTATCCCTCACTGTGACTCTGGCAACAGAGTCACACACCTTCACTTAAACACACTTTCACACACACAGACACTCATTCAACCTACAAACACACACACATAGGCCTACACACACACACTCACTTCTCCGACGGCACGGAGTAAACACCTTTCCTCGACGGCGCGAGGTCAAAACAATTAAACACAATTTTCAATACATAAAACACAACTTAAACCATAGGCTATATATTTTCTTCTCTTTTCTCTTTTCTCGTGATCCTTTTTTTTGTCTTTATTATTTTGTGATCACTGTGACACTTTTCCTCTGTGTGACCCTTTTTTTTTATTTTTTAAGCTTTAGGCGGTCATCACTGTCGTTTCAGGGGTCATCAAATCCCACGGGCTTTCAACCGAGCTTTATCTATATTTGCGTCCAAATATAGCGGGGGATGCCACTCCCAATGACATAACGCTCATTCACGTTATTGTATTAACCCTTTTTTTATTCTTTTTATTTTTAATTGGTTAATATCTCTCTCAGTGTCACTTTTCCTTTTTCTCTTTTACTTCATCTCATTTTCTCTTTTACTTCATCTCATTTTCTTTTACTTCATCTCATTTTCTTTTACTTCATCTCATTTTACTTCACTTATTAAGACTTACAATCTGCCTCTTACAATTTGAACTCTAAAACACCGTACCCATCCCAGTGACTACTTAATTTAGATTGTCCAATGTGCAGAATTTTGATTAAACAGGTATCTGCTTACCTTGTTATTATTGGCCAGCCAGTAGTCACTCCGTCAGGCAAGATGTCATTTGACCCACACTCCTTCGAGTCCCTGTTCGGGCGCCAAATTGTCGGGGTGAAAATCCCCTTGTTTCCTTCTGATCACCCCCTGAATTAGTTTGTAAGGAAGGAGCGGATAAATTCTGGTCTCAAAATTATAATTTATTAAACAATGAGGCAAATTCTGAGTCGCAGAGCTCTGGGTTGTTGCACACAAAGAACCAAACAAGAACAACACAAGAACAGGACAACCAACAAGAACAAACAACCACACAGCAACAACGAACAATGCAACAACCACTGGACATGGAATTCACACATTGATATACCCCGTGGGCGTTCCTGCCTGCCGGCCCACAGGGGCATCTACTGCCCCCCTGCAGACCCTGGTTCATACAGCAACTAGACCATTAGTGTTTACTGCCAAATAAGGTAAAACTTCAATTCCTCAAATCTCATAGGTTGTGAGTCCGATCTGGGGGTGACCATAAAACTGGGTACTCAGGAGAAAAACACATTCCTTTAGAATCTGGCTTTTATCAGGTCAAAGGTGCTGCTGTCCTTAGTCTGAATTTATGACCATCTCGTACCAACCGGAGCTCTCTCCAGAGAACAGAAAAACAACTGATCTCATCTGCCACAGCCTGAACTGCAGCAACGTTATATGACATACTATGAAATTACTTATTAATACATTCAGTATCCGCAAATTACTTTGATTTTCTATAAAACTTCCTAACACATAAACACTTATGAAAATCACATTATTAAGCGATAAACACATATAAACATGAAAACTTATATATCTGAACACACTGCATGTTAACACCATGCAGAATAAATTCTTTCACCCAACAGTATATATATATATATATCAGTATATAAATGCATTATTCTGTCTTCATTATCAGCTGCGGAGGACTTTGTGCAGACTTTTATTTTGAAGACTTGCTCATGGCGCTTCCGCTCGCGTTGGTTTCCCCGGTTAGTGTACGGTAGCCTGATGACGTAATCCCGGTATAAACACGGGTGGTCCGGGGTCCTACGTTAAAGAGCCGGTTCAGGCCTCTGAGGAAGCACGAACCACACCATCGAGGTCCAACCCGACTCCCCCGAAGGAAACGGACCGCCCCCCCGGGTCTGGGGGTAGTTTAGGTCGCAGGAAGAGTTTTCTCCGGAGCTGCGCACATAACGGTCCGGACCAAAGAACCGGACGGACTTCCCGCTACACCGTTTCCCCGGACATTCCCCAGCCTGAGGTCCGGTCCTCTCTGTGGGATTTACCAGGTAAAGAAGCAGCATGGAGTTCCGGCGAAGCCTCCCGCGGTGCTACCATCCGGTGAGGTAACCGCGGCGGGACGAGGTCGGCTCACAATCGGCGGACACCAACGACCTGTTGCCGGTGACGCAGAGGAGATGAGCGGAGCCGCCGGACTGCCGCTGCTCCTGCTGCTGATCAGTGGCCGTGCTGCGTTCACAGTCTGCAGGTCCCTGAACGCAGCGCAGGACGGATTGCTTTCGCCTCGGGACAGACAGCCGCACTCTACCGACAGCGTGACCGCTACGGTGACAGGTAACGGGCCCGGTAGAACCCTGGAGTTCACCGCGTTTAACAAACAGGGAACCCTGACAGGGTCCCACGGGGATGATCTTCCAGCATCTGTAGAACCCACAGTTCCCAGTCTGCTGTCTCTCTGTGTCCTCAGGTGTGGACAGACGGCGCCGTCCTCTGCTGGAGAAAACTCGTCCCTTTATCCTGGTGGATGGACAGAGACGGAGCCTTGCTGAAGCTTTACAGGTCAGAGGAACCAGGAGGCGGGTTCTGTCCAGTGTACAGTCTGTTTGGACTCAGTTCAGTCTGGACTCAATTCTGTCTGTTTGGACTCAGTTCTGTCTCAGTGTACAGTCTGGACTCAGTTCTGTCTCAGTTTAAAGTCCGTTTGGACTCAGTTCTGTCTCAGTGTACAGGCTGTTTGGACTCGGTTCTGTCCAGTGTACGGTCCGTTTAGACTCACTTGGGTCTCAGTGTACAGTCTGGACTCGGTTCTGTCCAGTGTACGGTCCGTTTGGACTCACTTGGGTCTCAGTGTACAGTCCGGACTCAGTTGTGTCTCAATTTAAAGTCTGTTTGGACTCAGTTCTGTCTCAGTTTAAAGTCCGTTTGGACTCAGTTCTGTCTCAGTTTAAAGTCCGTTTGGACTCAGTTCTGTCTCAGTGTACAGTCCGTTTGGACTCACTTGGGTCTCAGTGTACAGTCTGGACTCAGTTCTGTCTCAGTTTAAAGTCCGTTTGGACTCACTTGGGTCTCAGTGTACAGTCTGGACTCAGTTCTGTCTCAGTTTAAAGTCCGTTTGGACTCACTTGGGTCTCAGTGTACAGTCTGGACTCAGTTCTGTCCAGTGTACGGTCCGTTTGGACTCACTTGGGTCTCAGTGTACAGTCTGGACTCAGTTCTGTCTCAGTTTAAAGTCTGTTTGGACTCAGTTCTGTCTCAGTTTAAAGTCTGTTTGGACTCAGTTCTGTCTCAGTTTAAAGTCCGTTTGGACTCAGTTCTGTCTCAGCGTACAGTCCGTTTGGACTCAGTTCTGTCTCAGTGTACAGTCCGTTTGGACTCAGTTCTGTCTCAGCGTACAGTCCGTTTGGACTCAGTTCTGTCTCAGTGTACAGTCCGTTTGGACTCAGTTCTGTCTCAGCGTACAGTCCGTTTGGACTCACTTGGGTCTCAGTGTACAGTCTGGACTCAGTTCTGTCTCAGTGTACGGTCCGTTTGGACTCACTTGGGTCTCAGTGTACAGTCTGGACTCGGTTCTGTCCAGTGTACGGTCCGTTTGGACTCACTTGGGCCTCGGTTTGGATTCATGGTCTTTGAGCTTGCTGCAGTGTGATGGTTTCAGCGTGCAGAGAGGAAGCGGGAGCATTGATCGTTTTCACCAGGAGCTTCCTGCAGCAACACTGGGAGGCGGGTGGGTGTTAGTGGACGGAGACTTCCTGTCCAGCTGACAGAAACTCTGAGATCATTTCCTGTAGAAATACCCAGCCGCCGCCCTCCATCCTGACTCCACCTAGTCAGAAAGCGGAGCTGTGATGAGAGATTAAAGGGACGGTCCACCATCTGAGCCTCACCCTGAGATTCTGCAGCTCTGATGTCATCTGAAGTCCGAACAAGAGACATGACCTCAGCAGAGGGAGAGAAAGAGAGAGGGCTTTGATTGGTTAGTCAGTCAATGGTGTCACAGCCATCAAACTGTAGACTCTTTAAATTCAACTACACACACTAACAAATCACATGACTCAGTCAGATCCAGCAGCCAACACCCTCCTCCATCCTGCTGCACAACAATGTGACCTCCACCGCTGCACAAAGTACAGAGAGGGTGGAGAAAACAAACACGGTGCAGAGGGAACTCTGCTCCTTCAGAGAACCACTCCACCCAAATCAGTCGGGTCCAGTGTGTAGTGCAGTTTGGACAAAGCAGCTCGTGGTGTGGGTGGACAGGAGGTGCAGAGGTGTGACAGAATTTAATTTGGATCAGCACCTGAGGAAAGGGTTAATCTTCTGTGCGTGGGTGTATGTGAGAGAAAGAGAGAGAGAACACAGCAGTAACACACACACAGTCCTTTATGGTGTGCAGAGAGAAGAAAGCCAGGAGGCGTTGGACAGGAAGTGTCTCCTCCTAAATTAAAGAGAGGACGGTCTGATTGGAAGACCGATGGACTGAGCCCCACCCACACCCTACAAGAGCAGGAAGTGACACAGTCAATATAATAATATAATACATTATAATATAATGTGAACAGATGGGGCAGAAAAATCTCTCACTGTCTGATCCTCCTGTCCTTTAGGGGGCGCTCTGCAGCCAGAATGAATATGATCCTCTAAAAAACGTAAAGATTACATACCTACGTCAGCTTCAACTGTCAGAAAGACCAGAGTGTCTGTGTATTGCAGGACGGTCACCCTGACAGGCTGCAGTGTGGACTGGAGGTGGGAGGACGACTCTTCCTGCTTGACCTGGAGAAGAACCAGTGAGTCTGATTTACACAGTGGCAGTAAACACAACACACAGCCCCCATGCTAACCCAGTAACACACATATTATTGTACTGCAATGTTTGTGTGTCCTCTGACAGTGTGTTTCATGTGTTGGCAGTGACCTGCTTCCGAAACCACCAAATGTCTTCTACTACCTCCCAAATGGCACCGGAGTGTCTGTGACAGCTGACCCTGTGGTGAGTCAGTGAACACCCCACAGGCTTCCACAGTGTTGTATTGTGCAGGTGCTCATCTGTGTGTTTGTCTGCAGACTCACTGTTATTACCATGGCAGCGTGAGAGGATTCCCTCAGTCCAGAGTGGCAGTGAGCACCTGCTCCGGACTGCGGTCAGTGCACACACTACAGCTGATCATAGTTTGATTGACTGATCAGGGTTTGATTATCAGGGTTTGATTGACTGATCATACTTTGATTGACTGATCAGTGTTTGATTATCAGGGTTTGATTGACTGATCAGTGTTTGATTGACTGATCAGGGTTTGATTATCAGGGTTTGATTGACTGATCAGTGTTTGATTGACTGATCATACTTTGATTGACTGATCAGTGTTGATTGACTGATCATACTTTGATTGACTGATCAGTGTTTGATTATCAGGGTTTGATTGACTGATCAGCGTTTGATTGACTGATCAGGGTTTGATTGACTGATCAGGGTTTGATTGACTGATCATACTTTGATTGACTGATCAGTGTTTGATTATCAGGGTTTGATTGACTGATCAGTGTTTGATTTTTAGGGTTTGGTTGACTGATCAGGGTTTGATTGACTGATCAGTGTTTGATTTTTAGGGTTTGGTTGACTGATCAGGGTTTGATTATCAGTGTTTGATTATCAGGGTTTGATTGACTGATCAGGGTTTGATTGACTGATCAGGGTTTGATTATCAGTGTTTGATTATCAGGGTTTGGTTGACTGATCAGGGTTTGATTATCAGTGTTTGATTATCAGGGTTTGGTTGACTGATCAGGGTTTGATTGACTGATCAGGGTTTGATTATCAGTGTTTGATTATCAGGGTTTGATTGACTGATCAGGGTTTGATTGACTGATCAGGGTTTGATTATCAGGGTTTGATTGACTGATCAGGGTTTGATTATCAGGGTTTGATTGACTGATCAGGGTTTGATTATCAGGGTTTGATTGACTGATCAGGGTTTGATTATCAGGGTTTGATTGACTGATCAGGGTTTGATTATCAGGGTTTGATTGACTGATCGGTGTCATGTTTGGTCATTCTGTGAACTCTGCTCAGGCTCCCTTTTAAAACCCTTTCTGTTCCTTTTGGAAGATATTCAACAGTTCTTTGCTAGCCGTGGGTGCTAGCATAACCTTAATCTTCACAGCTTTGTCTGCTGACCAATGTTCAAGTAATCTCGCCTAGAATCCAGCTGAGTTACTTTGGGTTTCTCAGCAGAAAATCTGAGTGACGTCATCAGCAGGTTGAAGTGATCCGGATCAATCGGAGTGGCCTGTGACTTCAGCAGCACACTTTGTGTGTGTGGTCTTCAGGAGGATTAGCAGGTTTATTTACTGGTTCACGTGAAGACAGCGGGTCCATTGTGCACAGAACAGATTAAAACTGGATTATTCAGAGGAAACAAACAAAGAAGCACTTGAGTGTGGAGAAATATACAAACAGCATGTAGATGTTTCTGCTAGCCAACATCTCAGCTTGAGCTTGTTGTGTCCCACTAACCTGACCCTCACACTCCCACGCCAATAAAATACATTCATTCAAACTGTTGTGTGCTGTTTGTATGCAGTTATGTGTGGTCTGTTTTTATCAGCAGCCTCTCAGATTTAAATGATGTCTCCTGACAAGGAGTGTTCCGTCGATGACATTCAGCCTTCACCTGCAGACGGGTTCATACATGAAGATGCTCACAGAACCTTTAAACTTACACAGACATACATCATTCACTGTAAGTGGGTTTTCAAAGGTCGGAGGCTCTGTCTCTAAGTAACAAATATGTCATTTCTTTCTGCAGCGGCATCATTGCCCTGAATTCCACTCTGACCTTTGAGCTGCAGCCGCAGTACGACGACCACGATCGCCACCAGCAGGACGAGCCAGCGAGTGGAGGGGGGAGTGGAGGAGGGGAAGGAGATGACGAACAAGGAGTGCACCTGCTGTTCTCTACCAGGCCTCTAGAGGGCGATGGCACTGGAGGCTGCGGGATGTCTCACAGCACAATCCCCCCAATCCACAGCTCCACGCACACACACAGGGTGAGAGTCAGGGACAGAACGTCGATTTTCTCTGTGTCCAATAGTTCTCTGAAGGTATTTTTTCTCTGACCTCTGTCTGCAGATAAAGAGAGACATCCTGTCTGAGACCAAATACATCGAGCTGGTGCTGGTGGCTGACCACCAGGAGGTCAGTGTGTGTGTGTGTGTGTGTGTGAGGTGGGGTCGTGGGGGTGGTTGTGGGGGTCTGATGTAACTAATGTAAAGGTCGTACCTGCTCCTCAGTTCCTGAACTACCAGAAGAACAATAAGACCATCATCTACCGCATGCTGGACGTGGCTAACCAGGTAGACTGGGTGAGTCCGATCACCGGGTGCCATCTGTCACTTTAAAGGACAACAGTGGAGCTGAGCCGCCTCAATTTCTGTTTTAGTTCTATCGACCTCTGAACGTCCGAGTGGCTCTGACCGGTCTGGAGATCTGGAGTGACCATGATAAGATCCGTGTAGAGAAGAGTCCAACTGACACGCTCAACAACTTCCTGCAGTGGAGAACCAGAGACCTGCTGCCGCGCCTTCGCCACGACAATGCCCAGCTCATCATGTAGAGTCATGCCCTGTGTTAAATCACTCTGCTGGATCCCGTTGTCCCTCTAGTCACCAGCCATTTTTTTCTACAGGGGGGGGTCCTTCGATGGCACCACTGTGGGAATGGCGTCTCAGTCATCTATGTGCTCCAGAGACCGGTCGGGTGGCGTCAATGTGGTGAGTTCTCTCTGATTACGGACCTGCACTCCATCAAACAGACCTGAACACGCTGGAGGTCACAGGTGTCACCTGCACACCTGGACGATAAAGTTAGATTGACACCTGATGGTCAACATACGCTGAGGAAACTTTTCTCTCTCAGGATCACCTGGTCAGTGTTTTGGGGGTGGCTTCAACCGTTGCTCATGAGCTCGGTCACAACCTCGGTATGAGCCATGATACCATGGAACGCCGCTGCTCCTGTCAGAACGAACCACGACTTGGAGGGTGCATCATGGAGCCATCAACTGGGTCAGTACCTGTCCGCTCACTGGTACACGTGCATCTGTTCCCTGTCTAAGAGCACTGAGCCTGGGTCACCAGCTGAACTTGAATTCCGACCTTTATTGGAGTTGTCAGTAAACCTGATTGGTCAGAAGACCTTTCTGCTGGGTCACATGGCCTTTTTCAGTAGAATTCTGCTGTGAGCTGAACATTGATGAAGTCAGTCATAATAAGGTAAATGTGGGTCATCTGCTCACCTGCTCCTCGTCATGTCACTGACCTCAGGTTCATGCCGGGTCAGCAGTTCAGCAGCTGCAGCGCCACAGACCTGTCTGTCAGCCTACTTCATGGCGGCGGGATGTGTCTGTTTAACGTGCCGCAGCCAGAGCATCTGTTGGGAGGGCCGCGCTGCGGGAACCTGTACGTGGAGAAAGGAGAGCAGTGCGATTGTGGGCTGCTGGAGGTATGCACTTGCTGACTTGTCTTGCCTGCTCACCTGTGTAACTGTTAGAGCTGACAGTGTGTTGCTGTCCTCTGATCGGTCAGGAGTGTGAAGACCCTTGCTGTAATGCCTCCACCTGTCAGCTAGTTCCTGGGGCTCAGTGTTCTTCGGACGGTATCTGCTGTCAGGACTGTAAGGTCAGCCAGACACACACACTTACACAGACACATACGCACCAAAGTGTCTGTCAGTCATGTAACAAATCTCTTCACATCCCTTCTCAGCTGCGAGCGGCAGGCTCCATGTGTCGCGAGCCACTTGGAGAGTGTGATCTGCCCGAGTTCTGCACAGGATCCTCTCCCTACTGTCCCCCCAATGTCTTCCTGCAGAATGGACAGCCGTGTGAGGATAGCACCTCCTACTGCTACGGAGGAGTCTGTGCCAGCATGAACAGCCAGTGCCAGATGCTGTGGGGACCCAGTAAGACCCAGTTTGCCCTGAACCAGAACCAGTTTAATGATTGACCTACACTGATGCAGTCTGTGTTGTCTTTGTGTGTGTTCAGATGCCACCAGCGCCCCTGCCGTCTGTTTCTCATCCGTCAACAAACAGGGAAACAAATATGGAAACTGTGGTCAGCTGACCAATGGCTCCTACATCCCCTGTGCCAATGCGTGAGTATGGAGTACACGGAGTACACGTAGAGTACACAGAGTACACGTAGAGTACACAGAGTACATGTAGAGTACACATAGAGTACACAGAGTACAGGTAGAGTACACAGAGTATAGGTAGAGTACACATAGAGTACACATAGTACAGGTAGAGTACACAGAATGAATGTAGAGTGCACGTAGAGTACACAGAGTACACGCAGAGTACAGGTAGAGTACACATAGTACAGGTAGAGTACACAGAATGAATGTAGAGTACATGTAAAGTACAGGTAGAGTACACAGAGTACAGGTAGAGTACACATAGAGTACACATAGTACAGGTAGAGCACACAGAATGAATGTAGAGTACACATAGAGTACACATAGTACAGGTAGAGTACACAGAATGAATGTAGAGTGCACGTAGAGTACACGCAGAGTACAGGTAGAGTACACATAGTACAGGTAGAGTACACAGAATGAATGTAGAGTACATGTAAAGTACAGGTAGAGTACACAGAGTACAGGTAGAGTACACATAGAGTACACATAGTACAGGTAGAGCACACAGAATGAATGTAGAGTACATGTAGAGTACACGTAGAGTACACAGAGTACAGGTAGAGTACACATAGGGTACACAGAGTACAAGTAGAGTACTCAGAGTACATGTAGAGTACACATAGAGTACACATAGTACAGGTAGAGTACACAGAGTGAATGTAGAGTACATGTAGAGTACATGTAGATAACAGAGTACAGGTAGAGTACACAGAGTACAGGTAGAGTACACATAGGGTACACAGAGTACAAGTAGAGTACTCAGAGTACATGTAGAGTACACATAGAGTACACATAGTACAGGTAGAGTACACAGAATGAATGTAGAGTGCATGTAGAGTGCACGTAGAGTACACAGAGTACACGTAGAGTACACAGAGTACATGTAGAGTACACATAGAGTACACGTAGACTACTCAGAGTACATGTAGACTACTCGGTGTACATGTAGAGTACACAGAGTACAGGTGTAGTACACGTAGAGTACACAGAGTGAATGTAGAGTACACAGAGTGAATGTAGAGTACACAGAGTACATGTAGAGTACACAGAGTACAGGTAGAGTACACAGAGTACAGGTAGAGTACACACAGAGACCCACCTCAGTCCTGTCATCCTGATTTTTAACATCACTTCCTGTCATGGCAGAGACGTGCACTGTGGCAGGATCCAGTGTCAGGGTGGAGCAGATCGCCCCCTTCTGGTCACCAACGCAGAGATCCTCACGGTGCGCTTCAACCACAGCGACCTGGTCTGTAGAGGGACCTTCTTCTACCTGGGTGACGATGTGTCCGACCCCTCCGCTGTGGCTCAGGGCACCGCCTGCGGCCCTGGCAAGGTCAGATAGCGCCCCCTGCAGGCCTGGATCAGGGTTTTAAAGACCGAACACAACTTCCTCATAAACTTAGACAGTAAAATAAGTTTGACCAGCAGCGAATCAGAGTGAATACACATTCAGAGCCACATCATGCAACAGATTCAGTGAGTCTCAGAGTCTCACTCTCAGAAGTTTACAATGTTTTTGTTGTTCTAGGCCTGTTTAAACCAGAAGTGTCAGGACGTGTCAGTGTTCGGTGTGGACGAGTGTCGCCGGAAGTGCAACGGACATGGGGTAGGAACAGGAAGACTTTAAGCATAATCTTCTTTTAACACCACGATCCCCAAAACCTCTCCGCAGGTCTTAAAATGAACAAGCTTCTTTTATTGAAGCTCTGACTCCTGCTTGTCCTACAAGTTTCAGTCCTCCACCTTGGTCCTTGTGTGCTTCATCTTGGCCAGTAAAGTACATGACCAACCCTCAGTCTGTCTGACCTGCAGCTGATCTCTGTCCGAATACCTGAGTTATTCTGCACACACACACACACTCTGACTGCACACACACGCACACACACACTCTGACTGCAGACACACACACACACACACACACTGACTGCACACACGCACGCACACACACACACTCTGACTGCAGACACACACACACACACACTGACTGCACACACGCACGCACACACACACACTCTGACTGCACACACACACACACACACACTCTGACTGCACACACGCACACACACACTCTGACTGCACACACACACACACACACTCTGACTGCACACACACACACACTGACTGCAGACACACACACACACACTGACTGCACACACGCACACACACACTGACTGCACACACACACACACTGACTGCAGACACATACACACACTGCACACACGCACACACACACTGACTGCAGACACACACACTCTGACTGCACACACACACACACACACACACACACACACACACACACTGACTGCACACACGCGCACACACACACACACACACTGACTGCACACACACACACACACACACACACACACACACACACACTCTGCCTGCTCTCTGACTGCAGGCAGGATGGAGCTGACCAATCAGAGCACACTGACTGATCATGTGACAGTTCGTCCTGCTCACAGACTAAACTTGTAACTTCCACAGTGTTTGTCCAACAGATAAAGTCTGAAGACTAAACATGTAGAGACAGGAATCACTCTACCGCCTGCAGACAGCTGATAACTGCTCCGACAACACGGTTGCATCGAAGGTTGTGATTGCGTGTGTGAATTGTGTTGCTGTGTTTCAGGTGTGTAACAGTAATAAAAACTGTCACTGTGATGTGGGATGGGCACCGCCCGACTGCAGGTACTCGGGTCACGGAGGCAGTGTGGACAGCGGCCCGGCCAGAGCTGCTCAAGGTGCCGCTGACACACAGACACACACACGCTGACACACACACACTGACACACACACACACTGACACACACACTGACACACAGACACACACACACTGACATACAGACACACACACTGACACACAGACACACACACACTGACACACAGACACACACACACTGACACACACACTGACACACACACTGACACACACACACTGACACACACACTGACACACAGACACACACACGCTGACACACAGACACACACACACTGACACACACACTGACACACAGACACACACACACTGACACACACACTGACACACACACACTGACACACACACTGACACACACACACTGACACACAGACACACACACACTGACACAGACACACACACACTGACACACAGACACACACACTGACACACACACTGACACACACACTGACACACACACACTGACACACACACACTGACACACAGACACACACACACTGACACACTGACACACAGACACACACACACTGACACACACACACTGACACAAACACACTGACACACAGACACACACACACAGACACACACACACACTGACACACACACACACACACACACACAGACACACACACACTGACACTCACTGACACTCACTGACACACACACACACAGACACACACACACACACAGACAGACACACACACACTGACACTCACTGACACACACACACACTGACACACACACACACACAGACAGACACACACACACTCTGCCCTCCTGACTGACTGTGACTAACCCGTCACCTTCTCTCTCTCTCTCTGTGTTCAGAGTCGGATCCTGTCCGTGTTGCTCTGCTCGTCATCTTCCTCTTCATCCTCCCAGTGGTCCTTCTCTTCCTCGCTCTCCGCTTCCCTCGTTTCCGACGCACTCTTTTCTGTCTGGGTCCAAACAGCCCATTTCACAAAGCTCGACACCATACCCGGTAAGACTGCGTGTGTTCTCCTGACAGCAGCATCCACAGCCGTCCATGAGGTCACGGAGGTTTATATAATGTGTCGTATTCTTACCCATGATGCAGTGTGACTGACTGTGAGATGTGGGGTTTGGATTTTGACCCTGCTCACGTTTCCAGGTACAGCTGGACCTGCAGGTCCTGGTCTGAGGTCCATGTAGAGTCAGTGACTGTTCACACCTGGGATTAACATGGCACAGCTGTGATTGGATCACATGTGGTCACATGTTGCTACAGGCGTGAACAGGTTTCATTTGTGAACGTAACCTGTTAATATTTGTATCTAAATACTCAGTCATAGATGGCCGCCCCTTGTGTTAGCCTCCCCTGTCCTGTGGTTGTGGTCATGTGACTGTTAAAACTCATGAACACTCAGTGTGTGACCTTCTTCTGTGCAGAACTCC
The DNA here is from genome assembly GCF_900634625.1 of Parambassis ranga. NCBI lineage: Eukaryota > Metazoa > Chordata > Actinopteri > Ambassidae > Parambassis > Parambassis ranga. Next base: position 215,044 of record NW_021144811.1, on the reverse strand, counting down.
AGTCATGGAGCAGGTGGAGGGCAGTACCAGAGAGCAGGTCCAACCGCTCAGATACCACCTGAGACCCCACGCTGACATCCAGATGGCCCCGGCCCATAAAGAGGTAACCATGGCAACTGCACCAACAGCGAACAGCAAGGCCACAGTGCAGCTTCCTGTGGAAAACATGATGTCATGATGTTCAGCAGAACGTTAGCTGCTGTGCTCAGCATGTACAGGAAGTGACATCACAGCTGCAACCTTCCTTCCAGCTTCTCACCTTGCCTGTTTGACCTTTGACCTCTGCAGCTCTGTCACTCTGTCTCTGCTTCCTGTTTTCTCTCCTGTCAGGTTCATGACAGACCTGCTCCTCCCACTAAGCCACTCCCCCCTGATCCCGCTCTAAAACCTCAGCCACAGGTAACCCCGCCTGCCGGTGTCCATGTGCTGTGTCCGTGTTAATGTGTGATTATTAGAATAGTTAGGTGATAGTGTATCATGTATGAAGTCCTCTCTATCTACACACTGCCACCATCAGGGCAGACTGAGAGCTACAGCACTGGCCTGTGGCAGATCAGTAAAGATGGAGCATTCCGTGATGTCACTCTCTTTCCTGGTCATCACTGACTCCTGTTTTTTCTGACTCTCTGCTGCCTCAGTTGTACAAACAACGACCGGCCCCCCCCATCAAGCCACTGCCCCCCGACCCCCCCACCCCCTCCAACCAGGTATACCTGCAGTGGTTTTCTTTGTCCAGTGTTTGTCATGTACAGATCAGATCAGGCTGCAGCTCCACCTGCTGGTGGGAGGAGAAACAGCATTAATATGATGTGGAATATAAAAGTACTGTAAAAGTCATAGGACATCTTCTGTTCGTACAGTAGGGGGCGTCACACCTCTGTCTGCATGCTGTGATCACTTAACAGAATTTCACAATATAGCTCAGTACACAGCATCCCATTGCTAAGGCTCTACTCTTCCTCTTCTGCTCTTCTTCATCACTAACCTCTCAGCTGCTAGCGAGTCGACCAGCTCCACCCAACAAGCCACTCCCCCCTGACCCCTGCACAACTGGACAGGTACGACCTGCCTCTGGCTGCAGCCTCTGATAGTGCTGAGTAGAGAAGCTGGTTGATTGATCACTGATTATTGAACTCACCTGAAATCTGGTGTAAGCTGATCGGTCAGGGACACAGGTGAGCGTCAGGTCAGACAAATTCTCAGGGTTAGTTCGACCCATTTAATCAATCAGCAAAACCAATCAGCTATGTGAACGACTAATCATGGTTTTGATGAAGATTCCACTTCATAGCTTAAACATATAAATTCTTCTTCAGGTTTGTGTTCCACTCAGACCGGTGCTGCCCAAGAAGCCTCCCCCGGCCTGCCACCCCGACCTCCTACAGCCCCCCGGCTACGCCTCCAACATCAAACCCCAGCGGCACAGAAGCGTCGCACCAGCTGCCTCTCCGAACAGGTACGGTGGTTCCTTCCAGACCAGGAGAGAAAGACGTTTTAAAGCTCAAGCTGTAACTGTGTGTCTCTGCAGACGGCCTCCTCTTCCTCCCATTCCACCGCCTGCCCCTCTGAAAGTTGAGTCTCCGCCTCCTTAGCTTGCCGTGTGGCAGAAGATGGAGGCCATGAAGATGAAGATGATGCTTGGTCATTGGATTTAATCCTCCTCAACGCTGCTCTGTAAACAGTGGTGCCTTGCTAAGCAGCCCCTCAGCACTGGTCATGTGCACAGGTGATGTCACTTCAAAGCCTGGAGCTACGCCTCGGGTCAGTGCCTTGCTCACAGATGGAGTCATGTGATGACTCACAGAGAGCTGCCCACACTCTCTGAAGACGGACTAGAACTTGAGGGACAAAGTCCTTCCGTAATCAGATTACTTTACAGACTGAGTCTTCATCAGATTGTAATCAGATTGTTATTTCTATGGTTCAGGCTGAAAGGGGAAAAATCTTTAGTCTGAAGTTTTGATTTTAGAATGAATGGGAGAAGTTCAAATGAATAGACGTTATTGAAAGTGAGCGCTTTTTGTATTATCATCATACCCGTCTTTGTGTTAGGATGGTATTGTTCAAATTTAGATGTTTCCTTTTTCTCTGAGCCTTTTCAGTTAGAAGGACCTTTCCCCAGCTTTGCTGAGGTGGCCAGTGAGTTTGTGGAAGCTGACACACTTCCTGGATCTGTGCTGGACTCTGAAGTGAACTGAAAGCCTTACCAGCAGCACCTGTCTGTCTCTGTGTCTCTACAGTCTTCATCTGTCTGATCTGTCTTCAGCTGCCAGAATGTACTCAGTGAGTTGTTGTATTGTTATGCCAAAGAGGATCAATCGTTCTGAATTAAAATATTGATCTGTTGAGAGCAGAAAGCACTGAGAATGTTTCAGCCATGATTCTTCACCTGAGTTCTGCTAAAGTGAGGCAGAGCACTGATATCTGAACAAAACCTGGTCTGAAAAGGTCTCACGCTGTTTGTTCTTCAAAGAGGACCAGGAGTAAATCAACTCTGCTGGGTCAGCTTTAAATCACACAATCGGTCGTTTTGTCAACACCTGCCCAGCAGCTTTCACCCCATCCAAACCCGTCAACTAGTCCTGCACAGGGCCCGGACGCAGTGTCTGGTCCTTAACTGACCATTAACCAACAACAGGGATCTTAGTCATGTGAGTCAAGATCCACCCACAGAGGTCCTGAACACATAAAAACTCAGCGACACGGGGGACGAAACGTCTTCAAAACACCATCCCTGAGTCCAGCTGCCTCCATCAGACTCCTGGACACAGCGGCTCTGTTCCACCTTCACTCAAACCTGCTGCAATCACTCCTGTCCTAAAACCAACCTCTCCTGAACAACGACAACCTGCACCACTTCAGACCTGCACCACTTCAGACCTGCACCACTTCAGACCTGCACCACTTCAGACCTATCTCCAATTATCATTATTATTACTTCACCAGCTGATTTGATAGGTAGAAGTACAATGTATCAAATAAAATGATGTCACATGGAGTGATATGGGGCAGAGGTGGTTAAGCAGCTAGCTGTAGCCCTGCAGCATGGATCTGGTCTCAGCTGTGGGACTGTGGATGAATGCTGGATAAACTGCAGAGATGTGACTCATTGTCTTAAACTATGTGAACCTGTTTCTGACTGTTCAACATAAATGACATTTTAACAAAATACACAGGACGATTTTTAAATGATGTGAGAGCCAATCAGGGGTCCAGGCATCACTTTGAGCCTCAGACTCAACACAGCGGAGCAGCTGGAGGACCGATCCGCTGACTGCAGTTCACTGAGTGGCCACAGGGGTCGACGCTTCTTTCTCCTCCATCAGCCTCTGACTGTGTGTTTGTCTGTGTGTGTGTGTGTGTGTGTGTGCGCGTCTCTGTGTGTACGTCTGTGTGTGTCTGTGTGTCTGTGCGTGTCTGTGTGTCTGTGCGTGTCTGTGTGTGTGTGTGTGTGTGTGTGTGTGTCTGTGCGTGTGTGTGTGTGTGTGTGTGTGAGTAGAGAAGGCTGAGATGACTCTTGTTCCTAATGGCCCCTCCCCCACAGAGGAAGTTGTGGTTGTGTGTTTCAGTGTGTGTCACTGAGTGCAGTTCCGTCACTTGGAGCTGAGCACTGCTTCCTGGATTCAAGCAGACCAGAAGATCCTTATTTTTCCTCCATCCTTCGATCCTGCATCATGGTGGCCTCCTCCTCCTTCCTCTTCATCCTCTTCTTCCTCCTCAGCCCCCTGCAGAGCTCACCGGGCTCTCTGCCTCCTCCACAGACCTCCTTCCTCCTTGGTGAGTGGGATTTATCACCGTCTGAGCATGTGCTCCTCGGAAATGTGATGGTTCTATTATTGATTGATTAGATAAACCCATCCATGTGATACAGCAGCTGATGATTGATTGATGATGTTTGATGGTCAGTATTTCAGTTGTACTGTCCTCATATGAGACACTGTGATAATGGTGTCATCTTTAGAGAGGATACCTGATCATTGCTGTTGATTACACAAAGTATTGATTGAAAATGTTCTTAAGTTGTGACCCAGTCTGGGCCGGTCCTCCGAGTGTGGACATTAGACAGGAAAGTGATGTAACAGCAGGTCTTACCTTCAGCCATCAGTCTGCCAGTCACACCGCCATATTTAGACCAAGGGACTGAGGGTCCTCTGGATGTCTGTGGGAGGAGGCATGATCAATGACAATGATCATTCATTTTTCAGGCTGAGAGTCAAAGAGTCAGAGGTTTATTTGTCATGGTCACAGGCTCATCTGGGCGGTGAACTGAATCTTATGTTTTAATGTTGACTCATTATTAACAGACATTAAAAGGTTCAGCTGCAGTTCAGTGGTGATATTAGATTAGATTCAACTTTACACTTATATAATATTTGGACAGACACACATGCTCTCATTCATCTGGGTCACAGTCACGTCCACGAGTTCAAGGCGTGTGGCCACGCCCCCGAGCAGCTTCCTCGGTTGGTATGTTGGTGTGTAACGTTCAAAGACAACCTGACGGGCTGCAGCTCTGCAGATTCTTAAGAACCACATCCTCTCACACCACCCGCCTTAGAAACAGGAAGTGGCGCAGTCAGATGGCAACAGATTGCCTTTTCCAAAAGCCTCAGACAGCTTCGTTGTCATACAGATCTTTACAGGAAGTCCGTCCTGCCCCAGCAATAAGACCTCATCTCTGTGCCATGGATAACACCCTGACTGACTTTGCACCAGGTTTAACACTTTTGTTTCTGTTTTGTTTTCATGAACCACAGCTGTTGTTGTTGTTGCTCGGCGCTCTCCTGCCTCCTCCGATCAGGGTCACACCTTATTTAAAGCTCATCACTTGTGTGTCACATGTTCCAGACTCGGTGGGCCGCCCTCTGGTCCACTTCAGCCTCCCCGACATCTCGAACACCACCATGCTGTTGCTGAGCAGTGACGCCTCCACCCTGTATGTTGGAGCACGAGATGCTGTCCTATCATTGGATGTCAGTCGGAGTGACGTCATCAGCCTGAAGACGAAGGTGAGCAACAGCAGCGTCTGATTGGATGGCTCTGTGCGTCCCGGTGCTGACTCCGTGTGTTGTGTTCAGGTGCAGTGGAGTCCGTCTGCAGATGACATCAGCAGCTGCAGCAGCAAAGGAAAAAGTCCAACGGTAAACATGACACAGCAGGTGGCGCTAACACGCACTCACCTCTAAACCACTGCACAACAATGTTTGTCCCGGTGGTCACTCGTGGTATTACAACAACCAATGTTTCTTATAGCCCTCCATTAAATCCAGTCAAACAGAAACCGTAGACCAGAAGCATGTTCTTCAAACGTTTGTCATGGTGTCTTCCCTTTCTGCAGGGCGACTGTGCAAACTTTGTCCATGTGCTGCAGCAGGTAAACTCCACCCATCTCTACGCCTGCGGCAGCTTCGCCTTCAGCCCTCGCGAGGTTTACATTGTGAGTTCTCACTAAACACTTTAGACTTAGCCAGCTTCAGCATCACACTGCAGCTTCTGTTTGCTCCTTCAGGACACTGAAAGCCTCTCGTTGGTTCATCATGGTGGCGCTAAAGGTCGCTGTGCGTTCAGCCCCTTCGAGAGAACCGCTGCCATCACTATCGGTCAGTCTGCTCTCTGCCGTGTTTCTACGGAAGCTCATTTAAGACAAAAGCAGTCGACAGACCTTCTCATTACACAAAGTAAAATGGGTTCTGTCAGAGTCGGTCCTGAGGCCAGTTGTTGTTGCTCAAGTAAAGTTGTGTTTGTCACATGCTGCTGCTGTAAATCCCTCTCAGCTGCTGAGTGTGTCTGTGTGTAGATGGGGAGCTGTTCACTGCCACAACGACAGATTTCAGAGGAGTCAAACCACAGATTTCTCGATACTTCAGCAAAGATGGCCGCCCAGACGTCAGCCTGGACTCCTCCGTCAGCTTACTGGAGGGTGAGTAAAACCTCGGCTGAGCTGCTTTCAGTGGTTTAAACGTCCCTCAGCAGCTAAGATGGTTCATGATGAAACGTAGCAGTGACTCACTTCCTCCGAGTCTGAACGTTCTTCTAGTCTTCTTACAGATATCAGATCATCTGATACCATCAGTTCATTGATCACACTGATTCAGACAGTTTGGTTCTGTAAAGAAAATGTATCCTGTCCACTCAGCTGAGTCAGCTGATCACATGCTCTCACATCTCTTTTCTCTGTATTCTGACCACATGACACTTCCTTTCATCACTTCCTGTATTTCAGACCCATCGTTTGTCGGCTCTTCGCTGGACCAAGCCGAGAAGAAACTCTACTTCTTCTTTAGTGAAATTGGGAAAGAGTTTAGCTTCCTGGACGAACTGCAGATCTCCCGTGTGTCTCAAGTCTGCAAGGTAACGTAAAAAGTGGCGGCAGGATGTGATGTCATCTGATGCTACAGTCTGATGCCTGTGTGTGTGATTACAGGACGATGTGGGAGGACAGAGGACTCTGCAGAGGAAGTGGACGTCCTTTGCCAAAGCTCCTCTGCTCTGTCAGTCCCCCAAACAGCTTCCCTTCAACATCCTCCAGGATGTGTTCACACTGCAGCCACCAGAGGGTGGCGCTGCTGCCGACACCTTGTTCTACGGTGTCTTTACCTCTCAGTGGTAGGTTTATGAAACAACCATGTTAAGGCGCGGCTTCCAAACAACAACAAAACATGCAAACGGAAACCATCATCCACACAGACATCTGTGTTTGTGTGGTCTGGTCCAGGTCCACGGGTCCACGCTCTGCCGTGTGTGTCTTCAGACTACAAGACTTCAGAACCGTGTTCAGTGGGAGCTATCGGACATTCGACATGCAGAGTCATCAGTGGAGCCCTCTGGTGGAGAAGCACTCCTTTCTAGGACAGGTGACAGAGGGCGCCCTCAGGTTGGGGTTCTTGGTGTGGGCTGTTTGTCAGCTGTCTTCCTCTGTGTGTGTTCTCCTCAGTGTGGACTGGCCAATTCTTCAGATTCCGACCTGGGCGAGGTCAAGAGGAGCTTCCTGACCAGTGGCAGTGTGCAATCCACTGGCAACGGTCCGATTGTTGTTTCTGCAGAGCAGCAGTACAGCCGCGTCACGGTGATGAGGACACGGGCCGTGGATGGCAACCAGTACACCATCCTCTTCCTGCTCACAGGTCAGAACCAGAAAACACGTTGACCATTCTGAAGGTTCAGAGAAAGAACTGCTTCTGCACTCACCACTTCTCTGTGTCACCTTCAGAGTCAGGATTCATCCACAAAGTAGTTCTGTTTGAACGTGGTCCTTGGGTAATTGAAGAGATTCAGGTCTTCAGGGAGCCTCAGCGGGTCAAAAACATTGTCCTCTCTTTGTCCAAGGTAAACATCACACCTGTACACGCTTACCTTAAAGGGATTTGGAGCTCACTACAGGTCTGCTTCTGCAGGGACTGCTTTACGTGGGAACATCTGAGGGTGTGACTGCTGTACCAGTGGCCAACTGCTCCATCTACAGAACCTGCAGTCAGTGTGTTCTTGCCCGAGACCCTATGTGCGGGTGGAGCCAGGCTGGGAGCTTCTGCACTGAAGTGCATGGGAGCCCAGAGAACATGTAAGAGAACATGTTGTTACTCAGAACCTTCATCCCTGAAGGCTCCCTGACAGGCTGTTTTCTCCTCAGAGTTCAAAGACTGGAAGGTGGCGGCATGGAGGAGATCTGTGAGCCAGAGACGAGGACTGTGAAGACAGGTAACCCTGTGCTGACAAGTGTGGCGAGGTTCCAGAATGGCTTTCAAACAGTTCCCTTCTTGAAAACACTGTGTGAGATTGAACCTTCTTCTTCCTGCAGTTTCTGTCCATCTGCACAAATTTGTGAGACTTCAGTGTCAGAAACCTTCCAACACGGCCTCTCTGACCTGGACCTCCGATCGGTTCCAACGTCTACCAGAGAACCTCTTCATCCAATCAGCTGATGGCAGCATCCAGTTCCTTGCCACTTCTGACACATTTGGAACGTACCACTGTGAGGCAGAGGAGGTTGGGTTCAAGCAGGTCATAGTGAGCTACGACGTTCAACAGACAGCTTCTCCACGTTCCTCGCCAAAGGTTGAAGAGGGGCTCACAGATGAGTCATATGAGAACATATTTACCAATGCTCCAGTCACATATGTGGTCCCTTCCTCAGAGGTTTCAGAGGTTTCAGAGGTCCACGAGGACGACGATAAGGTTCAGAAAGTTACCACCAACATTTTTCACAGATCGGAAAACAACAATCCATCTGACCTGACCTCCACCTCTCATAGAGGGACCCAGTCTCAGCCAGAGCCTGGTGATCGTAAAGAGAAGAGTTACTTCAGCGAGCTGGTGGCTGTCTCCTGCCTGCTGGTGCTCTGCATCTGCGCCCTGATGATTGCTGCACTTTACGTGTGGCAACAAAGACAAGCTGACCGCAAATCAGACCGCCTGGTCTGTCCAGAGGAGGGCAGCAAAAACAACAACTGTCCAGAGAGCTGCTCTCTGAGCAGCCCAGAGGACCCTGGACCAGACCTGAAGGTGGTCGAGTGAAAACGTGTTGGTCCATACACCTCTCCTCCTCCTCCCAACCTGTGTGGCCTTACACTCTGTGTCCCGTGGACGTTAGCCTGTAGTTGTTGAACACTCTGTTCTGCTTTGTTTTCACAGCCGACGGGATTATTGTTTGATTGTAATGATGGCTGGAGATCATTATCAAGTGATCAATATTTGCACATTTGTAATTTTAGTTTATTGATTGTGTTGTGTTTGTTTACAATAATGCAGGGATTGATTGTTTATTGTTTTGAATTGATCTCTGACCTCATGTGAATCTGCAGCTTTAATAAATCTTCCTCAACAGCTGTTCTCCTGTTGGTGGAAACACTGCCACCAGCTGGTCACACAATGTCATCAAAAAACACAAGGGCCACTCTGAAGTCGTCCCACAGGCCTGAAGCTGATCCATGTAACCTGTAATCACTCAGGTTATTGTTGTTTGGATTTATTATTATTAAATATGTTTGAATTCATTCTAACTCTTGTTTCTTGTGAGCATGGCACACTTTCTGAGCGCCACCGTTTTACTGATGGTGTGACTGGTTTAAAGTCGGCGGTCACAGGAAGTTCGTTAGTGAGCAGTGAAAGTGAGCAGTGAAAGGGGCAGCTGTGGGTTAGCTGTTTGCACACGTGCTGCGCTGCAGATTATCACTGTATCAGTAAAACAGGCTTTAAATAACAGCTGCTCACTGTTTGAACCAGCTTAGGGCAGGAGCCCTGTCGACTCACCATGCTGTCTGTCATGCCCCCTCCGTTTGAACGTCCCTGCAGCAGTCGACGGAGATTCTTAGCCACCCAGGTCATTTCCATTCAAGTAGCAGTTCCCTCACGTCAGGCTCTTGAATTCCCTGTAAGACACCGACAGCAGGATGATCAGACTCTCTCAATCTGTTCAGTGTCACAGCAGAGCTCCACAGTGTGGTCCACAGGCAGCAGAGAACGAGTGATGGACGGTCCGTCCCATCACTGCACTTCATCTGACACACACACACACACACTGAACCAGCAGGTGACACACAACCTCATTATATATTCACTAAAGCTGACACACACACACACACACACACACACACTGAACCAGCAGGTGACACACAACCTCATTATACATTCACTAAAGCTGACACACACACACACACAGAAACACACACACACAGGCTGAACAGATAGCAAAGCTGGCTAAGTGTAGCACGAGCCGCTTTAGAGCCAATAAAAAGGACAGAAGGTGGATCAATAGAAATGACGTCACTCCATAAACAGCTCGTTCATAAAAACATTAATGCTCCGCCTTCACAGGCCTACAGCGCGCGAGTCCATAGAAACACACACATTAACTGACCCACACAACCACACACACCCACACAATACCTGCCTCATGCCTGCACACCTGTGCGGACCTGGACCGAGGTGTGCACTGGCCTTACTCCACCGGCCAGAACCAAGCTCTCCACGGGTCGGTTCCTCTGCAGGGCCCCACCTCGTACACAAGGTCACTGCCGCTGATGGGCCGCGCGCGCACACGCACACACACCAGGTAGGTGTGTGTGTGTGTGTGTGTGTGTGTGTTGTGCGCGCGCGCGCGCGTGTGTCGTGGGTTCCTGGAAGTGATACTGTGGAGTGTTCCGTGTGCTGCCTTCGGTTGTTGTCGGAAATATCACAATCAGCGCAGATGTGTCCTTTTGTACAACACAAATCACACAAATCACGCTGTGTGTGTGTTTGTAGGTGATTCTGGATTTTTGTTCATTCACTGTGACTTCCTGTTCAAATGTCATGTGATGATTTTATTAGTTCTAGTTTGTGTTTGAGGTTCGAGTGTCAGATGTCTTATTTTCAGAGGATGCCCTGAAGGCAGCGCGAAGTGAACAGTTCAACAGTTTTCGTCTTTTGGTCGCTTCCAGGTAAACGTTCTTTTACCCAGACACGTTACATGTGTGTGTGTGTGTGTTTGTGTGTGAGTTTGTGTGTGAGTGTGAGTGTGTGTGAGTGTGAGTGTGTGTGAGTGTGAGTGTGTGTGAGAGAGAGAGGGATTGCGTGTAAAGTGTCTGCGCCACAGTGTCCGGGCTCTTCAGTGGTTTGTGGGTTTGTTCGGTTACTTGAAGCCTCACATGTTCGCACTGTGTGATGTTCAAGTCCCCACACGTCCTTTCTGAAGTCAGGCTCTGGGGGTCGTTGTAATTCGTTTAATAATAATGTGTATCAATCATTGGTTTGACAGCTGGAGCAGCTGGCTCCTTGATGGCTTCATGGAGCCGTGTCGTCACACAGGGAGCCGCCAGCGACCGGAAGTCTGTCGTATTCTCATTGTTGTCCTGTTTTCCCAGAAGTCCCTCTGAGCTCCATCATGGCGTCCACGTCTGTCAGCACTTTAGGTGGAGTGGTGGTCATCACTCAGGTCATCCGCAAAGATGAAGCCTCCATCCCGCTCCAGTCAGCTGCCACGCTCCAGGCCCCGCCCCCTCCCATGAAAACCCCGCCCTCCTCAGAGAAGATGGACAGTATGACTACCACCTTCCTGCAGGGGGGGCCGCAGGCGCTGGGGGTGAGAGCCCGACACTGCCCGGCAGCCATCAGCAGGCACCCTGAGGCTAACTGTGTGTGTGTGTTCAGGTGGTTCAGATGTCCATCGGCCTGATGTGTGTTCTCTTCAGTCTGACCGCCGCGTACTCACCTGTCCTGATCGCCTACGCCCCGCTGGGCCTCGCCGCCGCTGTATGTAAACACAGCTGATGCAAGCCTAATCAATACCTGATCACAGTACTGAGCATCCGTCATGTGTGTAATGAGTGTGTGTCTGCTGCCGTTCAGTTTGTGGTGTCTGGCGCCCTGGCTGTGGCGGCGGGCGGCCGCCCTTCAGTCGAACTGGTAAGTTTAAAACCTCCTGTATACACTGATCATCTGATTTTATTGATATGTCTCATCTGCTCTGTTTCCGTGGTAACGGCGATGAGTTCAACTGTGAAGGAGTCAGAGCTGTGTCTGTGTGCAGGTGTGGGCGTCTCTGCTGTCCAGCACAGTTGGCGGACTGATCGGCGTGGCGGGTGCGACGTACGTCTGCTGGCTGTTGGCCGAGGGTCTGCCCTCAGACCTGCTCTGTGACCTCCAGAGCTTGGGAGAGCTCACGAACCCCGAACAAGGCAGGATGGAATGCAGGGAAAAGCTGTGGCAGCTGGATGTGAGTTCATCTGCTCACACACACGGCTGTGTGTGATCCAGCTGTGAGCGTGTCCTGATACGTGTGTGTGATCCAGCTGTGTGAGTGTGTCCTGATACGTGTGTGTGATCCAGCTGTGTGAGTGTGTCCTGATACGTGTGTGATCCAGCTGTGTGAGTGTGTCCTGACACGTGTGTGTGTGTGTTCCAGCTGTGTGAGTGTCCTGATACGTGTGTGTGTGTGTGTTCCAGCTGTGTGAGTGTCCTGATACGTGTGTGTGTGTGTGTTCCAGCTGTGAGCGTGTCCTGATACGTGTGTGTTCCAGCTGTGTGAGTGTCCTGATACATGTGTGTGTGTGATCCAGCTGTGAGCGTGTCCTGACACGTGTGTGTTCCAGAGGCTCCTGTACGGACTCCTTGGCCTGCTCCTGGTTCTGCTCGTCCTGCAGGTGTGTGTCTCCATCACCGTCTGCGTTTTCTCGGGCAGGGCCATCAGACGGCGCAGCAGATACTCCTCCGTCACGGTGCGGCGCCGCGGTGTTTTAAAGCCTTCTCCTTCACGTGTCGTCAGTGTTACAGTGCAGTTGATGACGACCTTTGTTTTGACCTTTAACCCGCAGGAGGAGGGGGATGATGACAGCGCTGCGCCCTGAGAGGACGACTGAAACACACTCAAACTTAAATACTCAAGTATGAAGTACTCACGTTCCAGTGCATTCTGGGTAAAAATGTAAACAAACACTCAACATTATCAAACGGCACAAATCAAGCAAACAAGCGTTGATTCTATTACTGACTTGTATTAAACATTAAAATGAGACTTTTGAACCGTCTGGTGATTTGTACCACGTGACGTCCTCCAAATCCTTCACCACAAAGACGCAGAGACATAAAGCTACGAGGAAGGAGGCGCTCCGTCCAACAATCAAGAGTCTGCTGTCGTTGTGGAGGGCACGGGGACATCTGAGCCTGAACACAGACAGACACAATATAAATCAATAGAAACAGAGTAAAGGTGACAGTCTTCAAAGTGAGACGTATGAATATATACGACACAACTGCAGTGTAATGTTTCAGAGTGTCTGCCTGTGCAGAGGTGGAGCTCACCCTGTGACGCTGCAGGACGGGGCCTGGGCTGCTCCTTCAGCTGTGGACGGTGACTGGTCTCTGCGGCCAGGTGTGTGGGAGCTTGGAGGTGTCAGGCAGAGTGGGCTCGTTGACCGGCTGGTTGCTGTTCCTGTGGTCTCTCATGGTTCTGGTGCCTCTCCACAGCTCCTGTGGGTTGTTGTGCTCCTCAGTGCCTGGCAGCTAAAGGCTCGTCCTCCAGTCTACTGTGGTGAGTCCTAGGAACTACAAGTAAAGCTGCACTCTGAGGTCCGCTCTGTTAGGAAAATACGGTTCTATCAGGTCCTGCAGACACCATGGAGCCTTGTAGGTGAGGAGGGATCTTGAAGTGTGTTCCTGAGCCCACTGGGAGCCAGTGAAGAGAAGCTGGAACAGCAGAGGTATGATCAGCTTCCTGTCAGACTCCAGCTGCTGCTTCTGGACCAGCTGCAGCTGTTCGTGCAGTGACGTGGACATCCTGACACGGTGAGTCAAAGCGGTCCAGTCCAGAAGCAGGAGTTTTCAGCATCACTCTGGGAGGATGCTCCTGATCTTAGTGATATTACGGAGGAGACAGAAGGCGGTCTGAGACGAGGAGGGAGGGCGGTGCATCGGGTTCTAAAGACCCCGAAGAACCACTGCTCCACAGCATGGCAGCGCCGGTTCCTTCTGGTGTTACTGATTATCAGGTGTTTGACAACAGCCTCCTTTGAGCTCAGTGTATCCCACAATGCACCACGGTCACACAGGCAGACCAAGCCCTCAGACCTCCTTCTCCAGACGGTCCTCCGGAGCCTCCACAGAGCGCTGCGGTCCGTTTGGACCAGTCTGCTCCGTCCCGGAGCTGCATGCTTTTATTTTGAAAAGCGGAACCGGATGTACAGTAGAACGCCCGGAGGAGAGTGAGCTGTTTCCTGCGCCAGTAAGTTTCTAACGCTTCCACAGCCCGTTTGAACAGAGCCGTCTGTCAATCATCGAGCTCTGATCTGGATCAGTGAGGCTCCGATCCAGCTAACGTTAGCCTGCTAGCTGCGGGCAGATAGACAGCCCATGTCATGTAGCTTCGGTGTTAGCTGCTACATGCTAATAAACTACGTTGTCAGTCCAAGTAAGTCAGTAATCCGAGTAACGAAGTACTAGAACACTGCGTACTGGTGCTGTAGCGGAGTATTTCCTGTGTTTGGACCTCTGGCTGCTGAGCTGTCTGCTCCTACATACTATCATAAGGATCTTATCACAGCAGACACCTTTCTGTGTAGACCTGAAGACCTGGAGGCTGTGGTCCTAAACCGGTCCCTCACGTCCTGGGGGAGGACAGCATGGATAAGGTTCGCAGGATTCTGGTGTGGGTTTGTAAGGATGGAGCGGCTCCACAGCGAGCGCAGTTCGTCCAGGTCAGTGCAGGACAGCGTCCTCCTGGGGGGACTCTTCGTGGGTTCCTTACAGGACTGATTTGTTTGTTGTGTGTCTCAGAGTTTAGTGAGTCACCTCAGTGACGGAGGTGATGACGAGGTGGAGGTGAGCTGCTCTCTGGACAAAAACCAGTTTCTTCTCTGCAGAGGGGACAGAGGGCGGAGCGTCCCGCTGAAGGTCAGAGGTCAGAGGTGATCATGTCCCGCCGGCGTCTGTCTGTCTCACAGTCCTAACCTTCACCTTCCAGAGGCCCGCCTTCTGCCCCATCAAACACCTGTCAGTCACAGAGGAGGCTGCCATCCCATTGGAGATTCAACGGCGTGGAGTGGATGTGGGCGTGGCCGTACTCCTGCATACAGCCAATCAGAGAGTACTGCTCACACGGCGGGCGAAGGAGCTCCGCATATTCCCCAATGTCTGGGTTCCTCCAGGTCTGACACACACAAACACCCCCCCCCCCCAGAGTGGTGTGTGTTTGAATCTTTGTCTTATGTTTGTGCAGGCGGCCATGTTGAACCAGACGAGACGGTAAATAACTTTTCCTCTTGAGTGACTTGAGCTCAGAAGAACACAAAGAACTCTGCTGCTTCTGTGTGTGCAGCTTCTGGATGCAGGTCTCAGGGAGTTGGAGGAGGAAACCGGACTCAGGCTGGGACCAGAGGAGCTCTCTCCAGTGGTGCTGGGGCTGTGGGAGGTAAGACAGACAGAGGAGACAGGCTGGCCCAGGGTCAGACCCTGATGTGTGTCCCTCTGTGTCTCAGTCAGTGTTTCCTCCCATGCTGTCCAGAGGGCTTCCCCACAGGCATCACGTCGTCGTGTACATGCTGCTGCACTCCTCCTTGACACACCAGCAGCTGCAGGTAACGGTTTGACTGTAGGTGTAAAGGGCCTGTGCTCCTCTTCACGCTGCCTCTGTGGTGTCTGCAGGCCGCTCTCCGCCCCTCGCCCGCTGAGGTCAGTGCATGTGTGTGGGCCGACGAGCGGTTGGTCAGAGCCATTGTGTCTGCTGTGGATGGAGAGGATGGCGAGGTTTGGCCGGAAGACCTGCCCAGTAGCGTCAGGTGTGTCAGATGTTGTCCGTGTTTCCCTGGGAGCTCTCTGTGACCTTTGACCTCCTGCTGTGTGTGCAGTGTGTCGCAGGTGTCTGCAGAGGGAGCTCTGACTGAGGCGTCGCTTCCTCTGGCAGTCTTTGTCAGTCGGGCTCCAGCCAGCGGACCAGATGTGGAGCGGGTCAGCACCGGGACCAAGTTCACTCTGGAGCAGTGGCTGAGCAGCCTGGATGACCTCTGACCTCTGACCTCTGAGCCTGGAGGCAGCCGGAAGGACTGCTGTGGGTCAAAAGTCACTTTAACGTGCTGTGAATGTTGCTGCTGCCATTGTATTTGTTTAAATAATATATATGTATCTGTACCTTCAGGCCACCAGGGGGCGATGCACACCAGTTATGCTGATGTGAACGCAACATTTAACACATCGAATGGTCCAGGCACTGATGAGCTCAGGTTTCCAGCACAGGATCAGAGTCCCTCTGACTAAATATGTAGTTACTAATTCGAATGTTTGATCCGGGAGTGGCTTCAGCGCCACCTGCCTGTCCTCACGGTTCCTCTTCTCACGTTATGGCGTCTGTCTGTCTCTTTCATTGCTGATCCTGCATAAGTGCAGCATTAAATCAGTTTCAGTGAGGGACATGTTCACGTTGTGGTTTGTTGATATTATTTAACACATTTACAGAAAACTCTTACAAAGTGCTGACTAAAGAGAAACACAGGTGGAAGCAAGAGATCCAACAGAGACCCATCTGGTTCTGTCTCCAGTCATCAAACACACCCTGTGATGATGTCACTGATACAGTAATCAATACACTCACTGATTCAAACAGCTGCACATTCAGCGGCCTGCTGCTGATTCTCTGCAAACACAAAGCAAAGTGTCGAACTACACTAAAACAACTGAGAGCAGCAGCAGCCGTGATGGAGCGTTCAACATCCTGCAGCAGCCTTCAACATCCTGCAGCAGCCTTCAACATCCTGCAGCAGCCTTCAACATCCTGCAGCAGCCTTCAACAGCCTGCAGCAGCCTTCAACAGCCTGCAGCAGCCTTCAACATCCTGCAGCAGCCTTCAACAGCCTGCAGCAGCCTTCAACATCCTGCAGCAGCCTTCAACATCCTGCAGCAGCCTTCAACAGCCTGCAGCAGCCGTGACGCAGCCTTCAACAGCCTGCAGCAGTCGTGACGCAGCCTTCAACAGCCTGCAGCAGCCTTCAACAGCCTGCAGCAGCCGTGACGCAGCCTTCAACAGCCTGCAGCAGCCGTGACGCAGCCTTCAACAGCCTGCAGCAGCCTTCAACAGCCTGCAGCAGCCGTGACGCAGCCTTCAACAGCCTGCAGCAGTCGTGACACAGCCTTCAACAGCCTGCAGCAGCCTTCAACAGCCTGCAGCAGTTGTGACGCAGCCTTCAGCAGCCTTCAACAGCCTGCAGCAGCCTTCAACAGCCTGCAGCAGCCGTGACGCAGCCTTCAACAGCCTTCAACAGCCTGCAGCAGCCTTCAACAGCCTGCAGCAGCCTTCAGCAGCCTTCAACAGCCTGCAGCAGCCTTCAGCAGCCTGCAGCATCCTTCAACAGCCTGCAGCAGCCTTCAACAGCCTGCAGCAGCCTTCAACAGCCTTGACGGAGCCTTCAGCAGCCTTCAACAGCCTGCAACAGCCTTCAACAGCCTTGACGGAGCCTTCAGCAGCCTTCAACAGCCTGCAGCAGCCTTCAACAGCCTTGACGGAGCCTTCAGTAGCCTTCAACAGCCTGCAGCAGCCTTCAACAGCCTTGACGGAGCCTTCAGCAGCCTTCAACAGCCTTCAACAGCCTTCAACAGCCTGCAGCAGCCTTCAACAGCCTTGACGGAGCCTTCAGCAGCCTTCAACAGCCTTCAACAGCCTGCAGCAGCCTTCAACAGCCTGCAGCAGCCTTCAACAGCCTTCAACAGCCTGCAGCAGCCTTCAACAGCCTTCAACAGCCTGCAGCAACCTGCAGCAGCCTTCAACAGCCTTCAACAGCCTTCAGCAGCCTGCAGCAGCCCGGCAGGGAGTCACACAGGCCCAGCCCCCTCAAGTATCCATCTTTAATAAAGACTTCATATCTTTTAAACAAATGATTTTAGACGGACCCCCCATCAGTGGACCGCCGTGCTGCAGCCGAGCCACTTCCTCACCGGATGTTTGTCAACAGTGTGTCGGCCTGTGACTCAGTGAGAGTGTGAGTCACAGGCCGACACACTCTGCTGGTATCAGATCCATCTATCCATCTATCAGGCACTCTTTATTCTCTGAATTCCACACCTCCTCCTCCTCCTCCTCCTCCTCCTTTGCCTTCTCCTCCTCCTCCTCCTTTGCCTTCTCCTCCTCCTCCTCCTCCTTCTCCACCTCCTTCTCCTCCTCCACCTCCTTCTCCTCCACCTCCTCCTCCTCCCCCTTCTCCTCCTCCTCCTCCTCCTTTGCCTTCTCCTCCTTTGCCTTCTCCTCCTCCTCCTCCTTCTCCACCTCCTTCTCCTCCACCTCCTCCTCCTTCTCGTCCACCTCCTCCTCCTCCTTCTCCACCTCCTTCACCTCCTCCTCGTCCTTCTCCTTCTTCTCCTCCTCCTCCACACCACCTCCTCCTCCTCCACCTCCTCCTTCTCCTCCTCCTCCTCCTCCTCCTCCTCCACACCTCATAGGAATCAAAGCTCAACAATGAGGATCCACTTTCACAGTGGAATTTTCCTGCTGTGGATACAATGCTACACAAAGTGGGACAGTGCAGCAGCTGCCAGACTACACCCACACACACACACACACCCACACACACACACACACACAGACAGACACACACAGCTGTGTGTAGTGAATGGAAGGAGGATCGTTCAGCAGGTAAATCATGTCAGAGAGTTCCAGAGTTCCACAGTGGAACGTTGGGAGTCAGTCTGGCATCACGTTGTTTTGTGAACTATGATACACACAGATGTTGGTTTGTTAACAACATTCATGAGAGGAGACAGCAGGAAGGTATGGATCATATTTATAGTCATTACACTTATTTTACAGCTCACACAGAGACACAAAGCCCACCATGCCAGGAATGATCAAAACTAAAAGAATCATCAGACTTTCTGAGGGTCCCTGAATGCACCATCATGTCTTCAAATCCAACCACACATGAGGTAAATAAATACAAAAGATTCAGTAAAAGCTGAAAGCTCTGTCCTCAGCACCCAGCAGGAAGCCATGATGGAGTCACTGACCAACATTCAGAGTCTCTGAGCTGATTTCTGTCTTTTCTTATTATCCACAGAAAACAATGTTTTACAGACAATAAATAAACGTCCATGAAATGTTCTGAGACTATTAATGAGCGTGTTTGCGGCTCACTGCTGGCTGATGGTGTACGTTCCTGTCCGGCTCCTCGCTGCTGTGCCCTCCTGTAGAAGAGGACAAATGTTTGTTTCCCTGAGTCACACGTGTTTGTATCTTTGCTTCTAGACATTCATTGGTACACTGCATAATGAATGCAATAAATGCTATGAGAGCATAGAGGGACTGTTTGTTGTATCGTCATGGTTACATTAATCTCAGGAAGGTGTTTCCATGATTTGTCCTTATTCAAACTTTGACTCATAAAATTCAAACAGTTTCTCGAATACACACCCTGTAACAACAAGCACGCACACAAAGCATGTGCTTGTGGTGTTAGGACATTTTCTGTCCTCTGTGTCCTCAAGAGGACATGTCTTTACCCCTTTACCCCCCTACAGCACATGTCCCGTTTGTCAGGACAGAGTTGTGCTGTGACTTACATATGGTCGGCCGTTGGTGCCCTCGAAGCGGCTGTGAGTTGTGTACAGAGGGATGTCATCTCTCAGGTGGTCGTAAGAGCTGAAGCCTTTGTAGCGCCCCCTGCAGCAGCACCACCACACCAGCTGGAGACACAGAGTGGTGACAGTGATAGAGTGACAGTTAACCAACAGATGAGCTCCATCTCCTGTGTGCTGGGAACCAGTGTTTTCCTACCAGAGCAATGAGCAGCAGCAGCAGCAGCAGAAGCACCAGAGCTGCCAGAACCAGCAGAGCGACTCCCCATCCAGGAACCCCACCTCCAGCTGCAGGCAGACTGCTCATGTCAGCGGTGGTTCCATCTCCTGTTGCCATGGTAACAGAGGAAGCCGTGGCAGCGTGTGTGGTCACAGAAGAACCACTGTGTGGTGTGCTGTTTGGAGAGGCCGTTGTTGTGGAACCCCTGGGTGTTGTTGTGTTTCTGTCCACAGTACCCGCAGTAGACGACCCGTGTGTGACTGCTGTGTTGTTGTTGGCGGTGGAGTTACTGGGAGCGGCGGTGGTGTCAATGGGAGTGGCGGTGGAGTTACTGGGAGCGGCGGTGGAGTTACTGGGAGCAGCGGTGGTGTCAATGGGAGCGGCGGTGGAGTTACTGGGAGCGGCGGTGGTGTCAATGGGAGCGGCGGTGGAGTTACTGGGAGCAGCGGTGGAGTTACTGGGAGCGGCGGTGGAGTGACTGGGAGCGACGGTGGAGTTACTGGGAACGGCGGTGGTGTCAATGGGAGCGGCGGTGGAGTTACTGGGAGCAGCGGTGGAGTTACTGGGAGCGGCGGTGGAGTGACTGGGAGCGACGGTGGAGTTACTGGGAACGGCGGTGGTGTCAATGGGAGCGGCGGTGGAGTTACTGGGAGCGGCGGTGGAGTTACTGGGAGCAGCGGTGGTGTTACTGGGAGCGGCGGTGGAGTGACTGGGAGCGACGGTGGAGTTACTGGGAACGGCGGTGGTGTCAATGGGAGCGGCGGTGGAGTTACTGGGAGCGGCGGTGGAGTTACTGGGAGCAGCGGTGGTGTTACTGGGAGCGGCGGTGGTGTCAATGGGAGCGGCGGTGGAGTGACTGGGAGCAGCGGTGGTGTCAATGGGAGCGGCGGCGGAGTTACTGGGAGCAGCGGTGGAGTTACTGGGAGCAGCGGTGGAGTTACTGGGAGCGGCGGTGGTGTCAATGGGAGCGGCGGCGGAGTTACTGGGAGCAGCGGTGGAGTTACTGGGAGCGGCGGTGGTGTCAATGGGAGCGGCGGCGGAGTTACTGGGAGCAGCGGGAGCAGCGGTGGAGTGACTGGGAGCAGTGGTGGAGTGACTGGGAGCAGTGGTGGAGTGACTGGGAGCAGTGGAGTGACTGGGAGCAGTGGTGGTGTTACTGGGAGCAGCAGTGGTGTTACTGGGAGCAGCGGTGGTGTCAATGGGAGCAGCGGTGGAGTTACTGGGAGCGGCGGTGGAGTTGGAGTGCAGCTCTGGAGCTGCTGAGGCTGTTGTCATGGAAACAGGAGTTGAATTGGAGGTCCCTGATGGGAAAAAGAAGAGGGTTCACATCCTGCTCTTTGACCTGGTTTGAAGTCAGTCAGCTGTATGTGCTGGACTTACAGAGCACATAGACACACACACATACATACACACCTAATGACACACAAAACACACAATGACTGGTAACCGTCAGCCTGAATAATCGAACCTGTCGACACTCATGATGTTAAAAATTAACACTTGTGACTAATAAATTAAAGAACAATTGACTGATAAAGAGCAGGAGGCAGAAAAGCTAACAGCTGCCTCTGTGGTGGCCAGATGAGGACGACGTGCTGGTTTAAGGACCAGCAGTCCTGTCAAGAATCATCTCGTCTGGCCGCCTCAGCGCAGCTTTGATTGTTCCCTGGGTGTGAGTCAGCAGGTGAGCGTGTGTTACCTGAGCAGGTGAGGGTGAGAGCGACACACAGAGTGAACAGGGTCTCCATCTTCCTGCAGGAACTCCACAGTGACAAAGATCTCAGTGTGAGCGGCTGCTGGAATCTGGTTCCATCCAGAGAAAGGCTCCTTTATACACCGGCACACAGGTGGGGGCAGGGCGGGGCCTCAGCCTGCCTTACAGCAGAGCGCCACTCTGTGGTCACAGCTCAGAGCACAGCTGCACTCACTGATCAATAATATCAGAGTATTTGTTTCATCCATGGTTTACTTTGTTGTACTGAGCACAAACACAATAAGGACTCTGTTCTGTTCTACTGTGTTCTACTTTATTCTAGATACTGACAGAAACATAAAGCGGCCATCGTCAACATGAACTGACATCAGCCATGTCACAGGAAGGGGCGGGGCTTGTGATTAAACGGCATCAGAAGGATTTATCAATATTTAAGTGGTTTGATGTGGGCGAAGATGAGTCTGCACCTGGACAGACACACACACACACACACTCACACAGACTCACACACACTCACTCACACACTCACACTCAGACACACACACTCACACTCACACACTCACACACACACTCACACACACAGACTCACACTCACACACATACTTAGTCACACACACACACTCACACACTCACACACTTTCACACTTTTACACACACACACACACACACACTCACACACACTCACACACACACACTCACTCACTCACACACACTCACACACACACACTCACTCACTCACTCACACTCACACACACACACTCACTCACTCACTCACACTCACACACATACTTAGTCACACACACACACTCACACACTCACACACTTTCACACTTTTACACACACACACACACACACACTCACACACACTCACTCACTCACACACTCACTCACACTCACACACATACTTAGTCACACACACACTCACTCACACTCACACACTCACACACACACACACACACTCACACACACACACACACTCACACACTCACACTCACACACTCACTCACTCACTCACACTCACACACATACTTAGTCACACACACACACTCACACACTCACACACTTTCACACTTTTACACACACACACACACACACACTCACACACACTCACACACACACACTCACTCACTCACACACACTCACACACACACACTCACTCACTCACTCACACTCACACACATACTTAGTCACACACACACTCACTCACACTCACACACTCACACACACACACACACACACTCACACACACACACACACACTCACACACACACACTCACACACTCACACACACACACACACTCACACACACACACTTAGTCACACACACACACTCACACACACACACACACACACACACACACACACTCACTCACACATACTTAGTCACACACACACACTCACTCACTCACACACACACTCACACACATACTTAGTCACACACACTCACACACACACTCACTCACACACTCACACACACACACTCACGCACACACACACACTCACTCACTCACACACACTCACACACACTCACACACACTCACTCACTCACACCTGAAGCCTGTGTGGCTGTCCACACCTCAGCACTGGGGCTAGTGTTGCCATTAACACCATGTGTGGGTCTTGTGGTGAGAATCAGACACATGCTGAACATCCTGGTACTTTGGGAGACACCGACTCTTCTTCTGCTGTGTTAAATAGCGTAGTAAAGTGTGGATGCTGGCATGCAGTGGTGATGACCTGCTCGGGTGGAGTCAGGTCGCATACACACAGAGGCAGCTGAGTTTCTGATGCTTTTTATTGATTAGGGGCAGAACTGATCAACTTAATATGGAACATAAAGTAGTGTGATGTGATTGGTTTAGCTGTAGGTGTCCTTCGTGGCCTGGGATTGGCTGGATGGTGCGTCCAATGGAACTCCTGGAGTCAGTGCAACCTGGCCAGGCTCCGCCCCTGACTCTCCTGCAGACAGAGAAAGGTAGATGACGAGAGAACCCGATTACAGCCGTCCCAGCAGAGACAGAACCGACTGCACAGTGGAACACAGGGGAGTTAGTGTGTCACCTGTCAGTCTGCTCAGTCTTGTCCCTAGTTGGCTCCAGAAAGAACAGGAAGCTTGGCTCAGACCCTGCTGATGGTGGAGGGCTGGGCTTAGCTCCAGGTAGGTGGGTGGGTCTTCAGAGGACAGGACTGGCTGCCAGCGGGGCAAAACGGACTCTGGCCACACACGGGACGGGTTGGGGTTTCTGAGGGAGAGCCAGAGGAGCATGAGCTGTGTGTGACACTGTGTGTGTTCTGATTGACCTGGTTTCAGTGTGAGTCTGACCCGGTATGAACAAAGCTGGAGACGTAGCTCATCATGGCCAGAGACAGGCGCCGCTCAGACGGGCTGAAGCGCTGAGAGTTCATTGGATGATGAGGAGTCCCAAACACGAGCTGAACATCCAGGGGGACAAACTTGTCAGCCCTGCAGACACAAAACCACATGAGCGGCACTGCTCCCACAACATTCACATGTAGGCGGAGACTTCGTCGATCCAGGGGGAGAGTCCACCTCACACCCAGAAACAGGATTATTCACAGAACTTTAACATGATGAACAGTCAGGTGACAGTTTGGTAACAGTCAGAGTTTGTGTGGTTTTCTGAGTCTCCTAAGGAATCCTCCAGATCTGATCTGGTCTCCTGCAAGGACCCTAGTCTTTAGTCCAGTCCACAGATTTAAGTCTGGACTTTGTGCAGGTCAGTCAGTAATACTTAGACTTAGACTAAACTTGATCCCTCGGAGATGACTCCCTCAGGGAAATGAAGTTTCCAGCAGCTTGAAGAAAGCACAGTGAACTCTGAGGTACAGTAAAACCCAGGCCAGACCCAGGCCAGACCCAGGACAGGCCCAGGACAGGCCCAGACCCAGGCCAGACCCAGGACAGGCCCAGACCCAGGCCAGACCCAGGCCCAGACCCAGGCCAGACCCAGGCCAGACCCAGGACAGGCCCAGGACAGGCCCAGACCCAGGCCAGACCCAGGACAGGCCCAGACCCAGGCCAGACCCAGGCCCAGACCCAGGCCAGACCCAGGCCAGGCCAGGCCCAGGCCCAGGCCAGACCTAGTCCAGACCCAGTCTGACTGCAGACTGCTGCAGGGTTTCTTTCAGATATTCCATCTTGTTTTTTCATGGTTCCTTCATGCTGACACGATCCACAGCTCCAGCACTGAATCGTCCTCACAGCATCATACTGCCACCACCATGTCTGAGTGTGTGGACCGTGTTCTACACCTCTCCTTTCTGTCTCCACATGAGCACACAGCTCTAGTTCAGCTTCATCACCACGAACTGTGTGTACCTGCTGTAAGATGCTGGCTGGTGGTACAGGAAGACATTGGCTTTGCTGTTAGCCCAGTGGCTAGCCATCTGGAGGGCGGGACAGATGATAAACAGGTCTCTGTGAAACACACACACACACACACTTGGTGTTAGCTGTTCACACAGTAACCTGAGTAGAGTCTGCAGCTGTGTTAGTCACCTGGTGGCATTATTGAGTGCTCTGGAGAACAGGTTGTACCCAGCAGCTGACGGGCTGTGATCCAGTGAGTAGAACCAGGTCGCTGCCTCCTTCAGCAGCTCGCTTCCTGTAGCTCCGCCCAGTGAGCGGCTCAGAGCCTCATAAAATGCTGTTTTACTGTCGGCTCGGCCCTGCAGAGCCTCAAAGTCCTGAGCACACAGCAGTCATGTGATCAGTCATGTGATCAGTCATGTAATCAGAGGGAGCCTAGTTGTGACCTCTGACCTTTATGCGGCGAGCGCGGCTGATTAGACCGTCATCTTCTGATGTTCCCAGCAGCAGGTCAACTCTGTGGAAGGACGATGGAAAGATGGACTGATGGACCGGAGACCAGGACTGAAACGGACCACTGACTGCCAGGAGCTGCAGTGTGGGGGCACACGCACACACACGCACACACAGACACACACGCACACACACAGAGGTCAGACTGCAGAAAGCTTCATGATCACAAACACAGAGTTTTGCTGCACCTTTGTCTGAGCAGCGTTCAGTCTGTGAACAGGGGTCTCTCTGAGGCAGGCGGCCAGCTCGGCGTCATCGGTGAGGTCAAGGATTGCACAGCCAAGTTCTCTGGCAAGATCCACTGCCTGGCGCCTGGCAGTGGGTGGAGTCTGGACCAGCGCAGGAGAAAACACAGAACCACCCTACACAGAGAAGAAGAGCTGTGAAGGACTCAGTGGTGAGGAGGGAGAAGATCTGGTCCTACCATTAGAATCATCCGCTGGAAAAGAGGAGGAGACGAGGAGGACGCTGAGAGGAGGTGGAGGCTGGTGATGTCAGCGCCTCCACGCTCCGCCCCCACGGACACTCTGCTGCTGTCTCCGCCAACCAGAGAGATGTGAGCATTGACCCAATGAAGCACTGCCTCCTGATCCGTCAGGCCGTAGTTACCGCGGAGACCGGACACACCTGGACACACAGCACGCAGTTACACAGTGTGTGTGTGTGCGTGTGTGTGTGTGTGCGTGTGTGTGTGTGCGTGTGTGTGTGTGTGTGCGTGTGTGCGTGTGTGTGCGTGTGTGTACCTGTGCTCAGGAATCCCAGCGCTGCAGTTCGATAGCTGGCCGTTACCACAACAATATTACCCACAGCAGCGAGGGTGGAGCCATCCAGCAGTCCTGGGTTCTGATTGGCTGAAGGGTTGAAGAAGAAAACCAGGACTGGGGTGGGCGGAGTCAGACTCACCTGAACAGCAGGTGTGAATATGTTCAGGTACAGACAGTCTTCACTGGAAGCCTCAGACTCGCGGTCACCAGGCTGCACGCAGCTCGCACTGAGGGACAGGACGGAGGTTACTGAGCGGCTCTAAGGACCGGTAGGCGCATTGTCGGGTGCTTACCGTGGTTTGGTGGCGTCCCAGGTGCCCTTCCAATTAGCTGGCTGAGCAGCTTCAAAGCGGAGCGATCCTATTGGTGGATGGGCATATGGGACTCCGAGGAACTGAAGCACCGCCCTCCTGTCTGAGCCCACTGTTGTTTCCACAGCAACGCCCTGCAGGATTCCATGGCCAGGGATGGAGGCCGACGTAACCAACGGCAACCGCTCTGAGAAACACAGGCGTGTGTGACGGCGCTGCTCTGCACTGTGACTGGCTGTTCGCCCCATGTGACTCACTCACCTGTTCTCATGTACACATAGGAGGCTGGCTCACGGACAACTATTCTGCAGGAGGAGGCGGGGTTCGATGAGCGGGGGGAGGAGCTCAGCCCACAGGCTGTGGTGTCCGGGTAGAGGACGCAGCGACTTGCCGACTCCACCTCGCTAAGTGACACGGCTACACAAGACTCCGCCTCCTGGCAAGCTGACAGGGCATGAGAAAGCAGGTGAGAGACTTGACTCATCAACCACATGATCAACTCAGAGAGAGGTTACCATGGAGACACCAGTCCCGGGTCCTGTCCCCATCAGAGGCGATGTCACGGCTTACATGGATGACATCAAATGTAGAGAGAGACGGGTCGACAAGAAGCGATGAGTCAGAGAGGAGACGCCACGCGTCCGCCGACACTGAAGCAGGAGATTGGCTGTTAGTAACAGCAGCGCGACAGCTGGTCCTGGTGCTGTGTGTGTTACACAGTGGTGACAGCTGTGCAGTGTTAGTGTTACAGTGACACTGTGGTCATACAAGCCCCAGTACTGCTGTGCTGTGTGTTACCGTTGGTGGCTGGCAGGCTGAATGGAGGACAGAGGTCAGGAGATGAGCTCCACTGGTTCACTGAAAACACACATCACACAGTCTTAGTACAGGTCCCGGTGTGTCTCACACATCACACAGTCTTAGTACAGGTCCCGGTGTGTCTCACACATCACACAGTCTTAGTACAGGTCCCGGTGTGTCTCACACATCACACATCACACAGTCTTAGTACAGGTCCCAGTGTGTCTCACACATCACACAGTCTTAGTACAGGTCCCAGTGTGTCTCACACATCACACATCACACAGTCTTAGTACAGGTCCCAGTGTGTCTCACACATCACACATCACACAGTCTTAGTACAGGTCCCAGTGTGTCTCACACATCACACAGTCTTAGTACAGGTCCCGGTGTGTCTCACACATCACACATCACACAGTCTTAGTACAGGTCCCAGTGTGTCTCACACATCACACAGTCTTAGTACAGGTCCCAGTGTGTCTCACACATCACACAGTCTTAGTACAGGTCCCAGTGTGTCTCACACATCACACAGTCTTAGTACAGGTCCCAGTGTGTCTCACACATCACACAGTCTTAGTGCAGGCCCCAGTGTGTCTCACACATCACACAGTCTTAGTGCAGGTCCCAGTGTGTCTCACACATCACACAGTCTTAGTGCAGGTCCCAGTGTGTCCAGTGGGTCCTTCTGTGTGTGTGTTTGTGTACCGGGTTTCTGGTACCAGCCAAACGGGTCAGGCGTGGTCTTGACTGCAGACGGGCTGCAGTCCTGAGTCCTCCAGGTCGTCACATCATCCTCACTACAGGTCTGAACACCAAGACTGATGAGAGCCAGACACACCACACCTGAGCCGCCTAAACACACACAGACACAGACACACAGACACAGACACACACAGACACACAGACACACACAGACACACAGACACACAGACACACACAGACACACACAGACACACACAGACACACACACAGACACACACAGACACACACACGGTGAAGGAGTGTTTACAGGTTTACAGAGTGAAGTGAGTGCAGCGTACGCGACACATATCAGAAAAAGGTTTTTTGCGTTTGATTACATCACATAAGTAAATGTAAAGATTTCTAATACTTATATACAAACAGCTGCTGCAGCCATTCATATACCAGAAATATAACTCAACATCCTCTTCCAAACAGAAATCAAGGATTAAATCCAAACACAATCTGCATGTTCAATGAAAACACAAACGTGTCTCTACCAGTGGGACGGGGTCCTGCTCTGACCCTCGCCGTATGCTTTTACTTTGAAAGGATTGTGTGTCCGGTCTAAAATGCAACAGGTCTGAGAAACTATAAACGTTACCATGGATACCTGGTGACTTGGTGTCATGGACAAAGCCGAAACCACGGCAACAAGGATCCTCATCGCAGCGCAGCTCACACTGCATGAACCTGGACACACACACACAGTGAGATAACAGCGCCTGTCTTACTGCGTGTGTGTTAGAGGCTGCTTACCCCTCAGACAGTGGCGTGTTCGCCATCAGGCTGGCTCGATGGCGTACAGAGTAGGAAACCATCTTCTGAAAGGAAACTCGCTGATAGAAATTCCTCACGGGTCCAGACAGGTCCACTACACACAGACACACAGGTCACACACGGTAAAAACAGACTGCTGCTTGTACCAAAGCTCCCGTCTCTACCCTTCTTTCTGTAGGTGTTGTTGGGCGGTCTGTCCAGCAGGAGGCGGCAGGCTCGTGTCAGAGGTTTGTCATACGCTCCGCATACTCTGCTGTCAGCAAACAGGAAGCAGCTGAAGAAACTTGCTGACTCAGCGTCTCTGAGGTCAGCGACGGAGCACTGCGGCTCCGCATCGCAGCCTGAAACATCAGGTTCAGTTAGGGTCCTGAGGACGAGGCCTCTGAGTGCATGTGTGCCGTCCAGTGGTTTAATGTGTGTGACATACGTGTGAGGCACCAACGCAGGGCCTGCTGGGAGTTGTAGTTGTTCCTGTTGAGCCAGAAGGAGAGAGCAGGAGGCCTCCTGTGAGGATCCACGAGGACGTCGTCCTCAGACACGGACTCAAACTTCAGCTGAACCGAGGCTACACACACACACACGTGGATGGACACACACATACACCCACCCACACACGGACACACACACACGTGGATGGACACACACACACGTGGATGGACACACACACACACGTGGATGGACACACACACACACGTGGATGGACACACACACACACGGATGGACACACACACACACAGACACACGTGGATGGACACACACACACGTGGATGGACACACACACACGTGGATGGACACACACACATACACCCACCCACACACACACAGATGGACACACACACGTGGATGGACACACACACACACGGATGGACACACACACACACGTGGATGGACACACACACACACGGACGGACACACACAGATGGACACACACACACACAGATGGACACACACACGGATAGACACACATGGATGGACACACACACGGATAGACACACACACAGATGGACACACACATGGATGGACACACACACACACGGATGGACACACACACACACGGATGGACACACACGCGGATAGACACGCACACATACACGGATGGACACACACACACACGGATGGACACACACACACACGGATGGACACACACACACACACACACGGATGGACACACACACACACACACGGATGGACACACACACACACACACACGGATGGACACACACACACACGGATGGACACACACACGGATGGACACACACACACACACGGATAGACACACACACACACACGGATGGACACACACACACACGGATGGACACACACACACACGGATGGACACACACACACACACGGATGGACACACACACACACACGGATGGACACACACACACACGGATGGACACACACACACACATGGATGGACACACACTTATTTCTCTGCTCGATAGTTCTGCATGTGTTGGGTTCTGTCTGAGTTCAGCGGGCGCTCACCGTCCAGAGGAGGACTGACTTCTGCTGCAGCACAGGAACCAGAGGCAGCAGCCACAGCATCTGTCAAACAGAACAACCGTCAGAAACACAAACTGCACTGTAGCTCAGCAGGTCAGAGGTCAGAGGTCAGAGGTCAGCTACCGGGGTTCAGGTAGACAGCCTGGAATGTGATGATGGAGGCCTGGTAGTCCTTCTTGTTCTTACTGTCGGCCGGCAGAGCGGAGTCACCTGAACACCAGAAAGCAACAAGGCAAGGCAAGCTTTATTTATATAGCACCATTCATACACAAGGCAATTCAGAGTGCTTTACATAAGATGAAATCACAGAATAAAAACATATTAAAACATTAAATTAAGAAGGAAATTAAAATCATAAAATCATAAAAACATCAAATAAAATCAGGATGATTAAATGAGAAGAGTGCAGTCAAGAAATTAGGAGAACGCTGCAGTAAACAAATGAGTTTTCAGGCCTGACTTAAATGAAGTGACTGTCTGAGCAGACCTCAGGTGTTCAGGAAGGCTGTTCCACAGGTGAGGGGCAGAGTAACTGAATCCTGCTTCACTCTGTCTGGTTCTGACCCTGGGTCCACACAGTAGGCCTGTCCCTGATGATCTCAAGCGTCTGGATGGTTCATAGGGAACCAATAAGTCCAGGATGTATTTTGGTCCAAGATCATTCAGTGCTTTGTAGACCAGGAGTAAAGTTTTGAACTGGATCCTTTGACTCACAGGAAGCCAGTGCAGTGATTTGAGGACCGGTGTGATGTGGTCCATTTTCCTGGTGTTACTCAGAACTCTGGCAGCAGCATTTTGGACCAGCTGCAGCTGCCTGACTGATTTTTTGCTAAGACCTGTGAGGACGCCGTTACAATAATCTAGCCTGCTGAAAATAAATGCATGAATAAGTTTCACTGTGTCTTGTTTGGACAGAAAGCCCTTGATCCTAGCAATGTTTTTCAGGTGGTAATAGGCAGACTTAGTAATGGCTTTTACATGGGTGTTAAAGTTCAGGTCTGAGTCGAGTATTACACCAAGATTTCTGGCTTGGTTTGTGACCTTCAGTGACATGGAGTCAAGGTAAGCACTGATCTTAGCTCTTTCATTTTTGGGGCCAAAAACAATCATCTCTGTTTTGTCAGCATTGAGCTGGAGAAAGTTCTGGCTCATCCACTCATTGATTTGTTGAGTACACTTACTTAGTGAGTGTAAGGGACTGTAGTCATGTGATGACACTGATATATAAAGCTGTGTGTCATCTGCATAGGTGTGGTAGGAGATGTTGTGCTGTTCTATGATCTGAGCTAGGGGCAGCATGTAGATGTTGAACAGAAGTGGTCCAAGAATTGACCCTTGAGGAACCCCGCATGTGATTTTAGTTCGGTCAGACTCATAGTTACCAATTGACACAAAGTAGTCCCTATCATGTAAGTAAGATTTGAACA
Organism: Parambassis ranga; assembly: GCF_900634625.1. Classification (NCBI taxonomy): domain Eukaryota; kingdom Metazoa; phylum Chordata; class Actinopteri; family Ambassidae; genus Parambassis; species Parambassis ranga. Next base: position 183,907 of record NW_021144811.1, on the reverse strand, counting down.
GGCCGACAGTCAGAGAGTTTCCCCCTGTCACACAGCGCTCGCCTGGTTTTCTTACTGATCGTGAACTGCTGTCCTCCAAAGTCGAACACGAAGCTCCGCTGCTGCTCGTTGTAGGTAAGCCCCGCCCCACAGACACGATCAGCTGTTCCTTGTCCAATCACATCCCAGTCCTGGTCCCCGCACATCAACACTGACGGAGCTCTCAACCAACCACAGAGCAGAGAGCCTGTGGGTGAGGGGAAGGAGGAGGTGAGACCCCATGCATTGATTGATAGGTCATGTGATCTGTCTCCATGGTGATGTACCTCCATCCAGGCTGTTCTGGTTAAGGATGAAACCATGGCAGCAGGCGTCACGGCTGCAGCCGTCCTGACAGAAACGCTGAGCATCGGACAGAGAGGTCCGTCCAGAGGAGAACACCTGAGTACGGAAGACACCTGAGACAGCCTTCATCATCCTCATCCTCACAAAGCTCTGCTGCAGGGGAAGCTCCCGCTCTAGACACACAGGTACACTTAGATCAACACAGGCCTGACACACAGACACACAGAGACACACACAGAGACACACACAGAGACACACAGGTACACTTAGATCAACACAGGCCTGACACACAGAGACACACAGACACACACAGAGACACACAGAGACACACAGGTACACTTAGATCAACACAGGCCTGACACACAGAGACACACACAGACACACACAGAGACACACACAGACACACACAGAGACACACAGAGACACACAGGTACACTTAGATCAACACAGGCCTGACACACAGAGACACACACAGAGACACACAGAGACACACAGAGACACACAGGTACACTTAGATCAACACAGGCCTGACACACAGACACACACAGAGACACACACAGACACACAGACACACACACACAGAGACACACACAGACACACACACACACAGACACACACACAGACACACACACACACAGACACACACACAGACACACACACAGACACACACACACAGACACAGACACACACACACAGAGACACACACACAGAGACACACACACAGAGACACACACACACACACACACACACACAGACACACACACACACACAGACACACACACACACACACACACAGACACACACAGAGTACCTTTCTTTCTGAACACCAAGAGATCTGGAGCCCCGCCTTTCACCCTCAGAGAGCAGCTCAGCCAATCAAATCGTTCAGCCTCAGCATTGCCCAGAAACCCCCTGGTCTGCAGAGAAATGTAAAAACGTCACTGTCAACAGTGATGTCATTGTGTAAACAGCGCGTGTGAAAGGTTGTTACCGGCTCGGAGGTGTTGCAGTGTGTGTTCACGGTGTGTGTGCTGTACAGCTCACACTGAGTCTGTCTGCTGGACAGCGCCACGTGGTGGCAGGACGGCTCGGCTGCACACGCTGAGACAGACAGCAGTAATCACACTACTAATACTCATAACTCCAGTACCAGCAGCTGGTGTGTGTGTGTGTGTGTTACCTTGAACACAGGCATTAAGGTTTGAAGTCGTCGTCTGAAGGATGTCAACATCTTCAGCTCCAACAATCAGACGTGATGCAGGAACCACCTGAAACCTGCTGAGAACTACACACACACACAGACACACACAGAGACACACACAGAGAGACACACACAGACACACACAGAGACACACACAGAGAGAGACACACACAGAGACACACACAGAGACACACACAGAGAGACACACAGACACACACAGACACACACAGAGAGAGAGACACACAGAGAGACACACAGACACACACAGAGACACACACAGAGAGACACACAGACACACACAGAGACACAGAGAGACACACAGACACACACACACACACACAGACACACACAGAGACACACACAGACACACAGACACACACAGAGACACACACAGACACACACAGACACACACAGAGAGACACACAGACACACAGACACACACAGAGAGACACACAGACACACACACACACAGACACACACAGACACACACACAGAGAGACACACAGAGACACACAGACACACAGAGACACACACAGACACACAGAGACACACACACAGACACACACACACACACAGACACACACAGACACACACAGACACAGCATGGAACCATTGTAACCAGATGTCCACACAGCAGCTACTCCCTGATTGGCTGCTGTGTCCTCACCTGAACACTCCTCGTCAGTCAGAATCTTGTCACTGTTGGTCCACTCGAGCTCCACCCCTTCACTGCTGACACACCTCCACCTATTGGACAGGAAGTCGGGCTGTGCTGGCAGGAAGTCACCCTGCTGTGAACACCGCAGCCCCTGCCTCTGACACGCTGTAACACCTGTAGCTCAGACAGGAGTCCTTATGTCAATATCCACATTGATGAGTGTCCATAACATCAAGTGTTAAAGACTCACACTGATCGACTGATGAAGCTCCAGCAGGTGAAGAGCCTCTAGGACAGCTGTGGCAAAAGTCCCGCCCCTTTTCATCCTGGTAGGTTCCATGAGGACACAGAAGACACGCCCCCTCTCTGGAGAAAGTCCCAGGAGGACAAACAACTGGAGCACAGAGACAGGCGGTGAGTGTGACGTCGCAGTGTCGACCCTGCCTGGTGTTTCACTGTTTGCTTCACTCACTGCAGCCTTCACCAACTCTGCCCAGGCGGTAACCACGGGAACAGCCAAAGCTTGGTGTCGTCATAGAAACCAGCTTGGGATCTGATGCTAGTTCAGACCGGACGTCACCCAGAACTCCCTGGATTCCATCGAGAAGTCTGGACTCATTCAGGAAGAGCACTGAAGGTTTTAAAACATCTTAATGAGCTTTGTTTTGACAGATGGAGTGATAATGATAAATAATCAATTATCAATCAGTGATCGACACTTATGTTTTAGGAGTCAGAGTGAACTTCTTCTGTAACAGTAATCTAGTTAAAGGGACTGCTGATCCCTCGATTCCAGCACTTTTGTAGGACTTTTCTGTGGAGCCCGGCGGGTCTCACCGATGTCGTGGAGGTTGGGGAGTTCAGGGAGGGGAAGGTCAGACAGGGCGACGCTCCACCGGAACGTAAACCTCAGGGAGTTGTCAGCGTCACAGCGTGCACTGACCGAGGAGTCGTCACACAGTGACACCACACGGGCCGACACTGGAAGCTGCTCACACACACACACACAGTTCACAGAGCAGCTGCAGAGAGGATCATGGGTAGGATCAGGATATGATAACATGTTCAGTTACCTGTGCAGCGCAGAGCCCCCTGCTGGTCATCATGCTCAACAACTGAGACTGTAATCTGCTGATCTGAGAGCAGGACGACGACAACAACCAGACCAAAGAGGACGAGACCATCTGAGGAGGCTGAGAGACTGAGGACAGGACGTAACTTTATTAAACCTGCAGCTAAACACACTGGATAAAACCTCATTTCAAGGGGGCACAGGTCCAAGGTCAGAGGTCTTACCCTGACAGGCTCCACTCAGCGGTCTGTGGTCTTCGCCCCATTGCTGACTTGCAGTCTCACAAAGGAAACTGTTCACAGGAAGCGAGTTGTGGTAACCATAGTGACAGATAAGGTCGCAAGTCTGGTGTCTATTGGCAGCTGGACGGCACACCATTGCACCATGGGTAATTACAGGGGTGGGGCAGAGGGGTCCTGCAGAGGGGACCGACAAATAAAAAGGGCATACAATAACTTTATTTAGCAAAAATTTGGTCAATGTGTGTGACATCATCCTGTGGAAGTATGAACCAATCCACAGGAAACACTAACGGTCACATGATGGTGCGCCCCCTGTCTGTCGGGATGTTCGTGTCCCGCGTACTTCCTTTCCGTCCTCAGACACACACCAGCAGGAAAAGACATCACACTGTAGCGGGGCGAAGGAGCCGTCGGGGCGGCACTGGAGACCCGACAGCTCACACCAGCTGGGACCTGAACACACCACACACAGTTCACACACACGACAGCGAACACATCACTGACAGCGAACACATCACTGACAGCGAACACATCACTGACAGCGAACACATCACTGACAGCGAACACATCACTGACAGCAGTGTGTGTGTGAGGGGCATGTGTGTGTTTACATGTCGGCTCTCCTGCTGAGCTCGTTGTCGCTGCTTGTATCGCCTCTCCCGTCAGAGGGTTCACACACCAGCCTGCAGCGCCTCCTGTCTGCAGCACCGAGAAACGGCCATCCTGAAACACACACACGTGATCGATGCAGCTCCCTCTGTCGGTGTGTTATCATGGAGGAGGAGTGTGTGTCTGTGAGACTACCTGCTCACACTTTGGGTGGTAGGTGGAGCTGGAGGTGATGTCAGAAACTTTTGTCCAACCAGAGAGCAGATAGTGAACCTCAGCTCTCTGACAGCGAGTCATACCTGCACACACACAGACACACACAGACACACACACACAGAGTTCGGGATTATTGTATGTGTATGTATACACATATACAATACCTGAGTGGTTGTACATTTAGGCAGGCTGAGTGGGCGGCTGGTCAGAGAGTCCGGAATGTAGTCTCCATCCTCATCAACACACCAACACTGACCTGAGTACACACACACACAGAACATGGAAACAGAGGTGTGTAACTGCCATCTTTGTGAGGACAACCTGAGCAGGGACTCTGTGTGTGTGTGTCTGTGTGCAGGACACCTGTGCTGTGGTAACACTGTGTGTGCATCCAGCGTCCGTCGGCGTCACACTGTGGAGTGAACGGCTGGTAGAACTGCTGCTGAGGAGCCATCATCTGAAGAGCTGAAGAACACGGACACTACTGAGTTTTAAACATAAATTACTAATGTTATTATTGATCGTGTTGATCGATACTGTGACTTATTGACATGAACATTGTGTCAAAGTGCGGCTCACTGGAGAAAGCAGCCAATTGCAGACTGTGTTTGGAGTGGCTCAGCAGCCTATCAGAGACTTGGAGCTCCTTCTCTGATTGGCTGATCAGGAGCTCCTCAGGGGTCAGACGCAGGCCTTCAGCCATTAGGAATCCATATCCAAGAGGAAGGTGGGAGGAGTTAGACAGCGCGATGATGCTCCTCACTTCCTGTTGGAACGATGTGACCTCAGCTAACAGCAGCGAGCACTGACCTGGAAGTGAGTGTTGCCTGTTAGCATCAGGATGTGTTTGGTTAGCTTAGAGGCTAATTAGGATTTAATCAAAGGTGGATCTGACCTGCAGAGGGTTGATGGTTCTGTGTGGTTCTCTCTGGACCTGAAACAAACAACCCGTTCACATCAACACATGGTGAAGTAAATGTTTTACTCTAAGGGTTTAAACATGGCTGACATGTCTTATTCTTCAAATCTTTTAGTGCACAGTGGATCTTACATGAGATAGCACCCCCTGTTGGCCCATCAGTCGACGTCTTTCCCTCAGGATCCACACAGAAGCAGCGTGATCCGACGCACTGCAGTGGCAGGAAGTCTCCATTCTCTGAACATGCAGGAATGTGGATTTCAGCTCCAGCAGCCATCTTTGATTTCACCTTCAGCGCCATTGCTCGTGCTCTCCTGCAGCTGGACGGACAGCGAGGTCGGTGACCAATGACCCGTGACCCTGCCACCTCCTGACCCTGAGAGTCAGCACACCAACACTCTGCACCATGGCACTGAACCTGCTGGAAGCCACCGCTGGATGTGCAGCTGGGAACAAAGATGGAGGCTGCGGTGTCGGTGTATGAGCAGGAGCGCAGCAGTGGAGTCAGAGCCTGAACAACGAGAAGGAGGATTAAGGCACCTCGCGGCACGGTGTGAGGTGTGAGGTGAGGATGATGGTGTGTTGGGTCAGACCTGTTCCACTGTCACCGACTGTGAGCTGCTGAGACTGCTCAGTGTCTGCTTGAGGGCAGAGAGGAAGGCTGGGTCTTCCAAGGCCCTGCTGACAGACTGGACCTGGTCCCGGTTCTTCTGCAGATTCATGACAACGTTCTGAGAGGAGAGCTGGCTCAGACCCAGAGCTCCCTGAGCTCCCACCACCCCACTGAAGTTAAAGGCCACAGTGTTCTTCAGGAACTTCCCTCCAAACAGGCTCTCCTGGAGGCGACGGGGGGAGGACCGGGACAGGGCCTGGAGAGCCCTGTCCACTGAAGGGAAGAGCCCATGGAGCACTTCCATCAGATCAGACAAGAAGGAGGCTACATCCACCTCCACTGGCAGGAGGTCTGTAAGAGCCTGCAGGAGGGAGACACAAAAGGACGGAGATCTGCCAGTGTGAAGACCAGGAGGATCAACGGGACCTGTGAAGAGCTGGGCCAGAGCCAAGCTACGCTGAGAGGGGCAGTGAACCGGACCTGGACCTGAGGAGGAGAGAGGAGGAGAAACAAGGACATGGAGAGGGTTAGCTTATAAATAATGAGACATGAGGTGAGGAGGATGAGACTGATGAAGCACTGACTGCACTGCAGGGAGTCTCCTTGCTGCCGTGTCCCAGGAAGCTCTCTCCCGGTGGGGTCCACACACCAGCACTGCCCCCCCTGCTGACACTGTCTGGAACTAAAGGCTCCGCCCCTCTCACAAGACGGGACATAGACGCTGCCTGCCTCCATGGCTGCCCGATGCTCCTCCTCACAGGAAGACGGACCTGAGAGAGCAGGGGGAGGGGCTTAAACCAAGCAGTGTGTGTGTGTGTGTGAGTTACTGAGTGTGATTGTGTGTGTGTTAGTGGCCATTTATGTGACGTAAGTCAAGAGAAGTTTACATCTGAAGTGTCCGCTGACAGCGAGGCGAATTCCCAGCATCCTCCTCTGCAGCACTCTGTACACACTGGTCTGAGAGAAGGAGCGGCCAGGAGGGAGGTCAGAGAAGGCGGAGTCATACACCTCTGAGAGGAGGAGCTCCACACCTGGACAGCAAGCACCAGCTTCATCATCATCATCATCATCATCATCATCATCATCATCATCATCATCATCATCATCACTGTTACATTTATCACAGCTGAAGAAGAATGTCTGTGTGTATGAGTACATCTGTCTGTCTGTCTCTGTGTCTGTGTGTGTCTCTGTGTGTGTGTGTCTCTGTGTGTGTGTCTGTCTCTGTGTCTGTGTGTCTGTCTGTCTCTGTGTCTGTCTGTGTGTGTGTGTGTACCTGTGTTGTCCATCTCTCGGCCTCGGCTGTCTGAGCAGAAACAATATGAGGACACCAGCGGGAAAAATTTCCTGAAAGCACTAAATGTGTCAAAGGCCTCTGGAACCCTGAAACACACACACACACACAGACAGACACACACAGACACACACAGTTACATACAGACACACACAGTCAGACACACACAGACACACACAGGTACACACAGTTACACACAGACACACACAGACAGACACACACAGACACACACAGTTACACACAGTTACACACAGACACACACAGACAGACACACACAGTTACATACAGACACACACAGACAGACACACACAGACACACACACACACACAGTTACATACAGTTACACACAGACACACACACACAGATACATACAGACACACACAGACACACACAGTTACACACAGACACACACAGTTACACACAGACACACACAGACAGACACAGACACACAACAAACACAGTGTGTGTGTTACCTGTTGAAGGTGTGCAGCAGGTCCAGCTCTGTCCTGTCCGTGGTGTTGATGAACTTGCACTGCACAGGGAGGAAGCTGCCATCATCCCCACACTGAGGAGGAGACAGAGACCCGGAGCTGTGGAGGAGACGCCTCCACCTGACCACACAGCTGCCAGGACCTGCAGGTCAAAGGGCAGACAAGTCAGTACCCTTAAACTATAAGTACAGAAAACATCACAGCTCCACAGAGGTGAGGCCAACACATCCAGAGCCATCAGCAGCATCACCACCACCTACAGCGTTGGGGCCTCCCAGTCTGTCTGGTCCCATACAGCTCCATGCCATCCTGATCCACGCACCAACACTGCCCCCTGCTGGAGTCACACTGAACAGACTCAAAGAGACCTGAAGCAGAGCACCGCAGAGCCGACTGCAGCTGGCAGGGGGGCGGACCTAAAGGCACATGTTAAGGAGTTAGAGCGCTTTCTGTGGGTCATGTGATCCTGGCCTCTCTGAGCACCCCTCATGTGTCGTGGTGTTTCTCACAGTGAGGAGCGGAGCTGTTGGTCCGAGTCCCGGCGACCTCCTGACCTTCTGCATCAACACACCAACACTCGTCACCCCCTCTCCTGCACTGCACAGGCCTGCAAACACACACACACACACACACAGACACACACAGAAACACACACACAGACACACACAGGCACACAAACACTGATTTTTTTTAATAAAAGGTTTTGTGTTTTGTTCTACAGTGGTCGACATGTGAAGTGGATCAAGCTGCCCTGTGGGTAATGAGCAGAGGTAACACTCAAAGTTCAGGACAACTTTGATGAAAAGCTTCGATCACTTCTGTGCATGTTTAGACTGATGAATATAAAGCACCGATGAGACACAGAAAGCCTGTTGGTACCTGAAACTGCCATCCTCTGTGCAGTGAGGGACGTGGCCTTGTTGCTTGGCAACAGCCATTCCCCTTAGCAGCTCACACCGGCTGAGGGTCTCTGACTCCAGCTGGTATTCTGAGGAAACAGCGGACGCATCAGCAAACAGCAGCAGGAGCAAACATGCCAACAGAATGAAGCCTCCATGATGGTTTTAACTGAGGAAGAGCTCTGATGGTTTTAACCCTGAAGATGAGCTCTGATGGTTTTAACCCCGAGGAAGAGCTCGGATGGTTTTAACCCTGAAGATGAGCTCTGATGGTTTTAACCCCGAGGAAGAGCTCTGATGGTTTTAACCCCGAGGAAGAGCTCTGATGGTTTTAACTGAGGAAGAGCTCTGATGGTTTTAACCCTGAAGATGAGCTCTGATGGTTTTAACCCCGAGAAAGAGCTCTGATGGTTTTAACCCCGAGGAAGAGCTCGGATGGTTTTAACCCCGAGGAAGAGCTCGGATGGTTTTAACGGAGGAAGAGCTCTGATGGTTTTAACTCTGAGGAAGAGCTCTGATGGTTTTAACTGAAGAAGAGCTCTGATGGTTTTAACCCCGAGAAAGAGCTCTGATGGTTTTAACCCCGAGGAAGAGCTCTGATGGTTTTAACTGAGGAAGAGCTCTGATGGTTTTAACTCTGAGGAAGAGCTCTGATGGTTTTAACTCTGAGGAAGAGCTCTGATGGTTTTAACGGAGGAAGAGCTCTGATGGTTTTAACCCTGAGGAAGAGCTCTGATGGTTTTAACTGAGGAAGAGCTCTGATGGTTTTAACTCTGAGGAAGAGCTCTGATGGTTTTAACCGAGGAAGAGCTCTGATGGTTTTAACTCTGAGGAAGAGCTCTGATGGTTTTAACTCTGAGGAAGAGCTCTGATGGTTTTAACCGAGGAAGAGCTCTGATGGTTTTAACCCAGAGGAAGAGCTCTGATGGTTTTAACCGAGGAAGAGCTCTGATGGTTTTAACCGAGGAAGAGCTCTGATGGTTTTAACTGAAGAAGAGCTCTGATGGTTTTAACTGAGGAAGAGCTCTGATGGTTTTAACCCTGAGGAAGAGCTCTGATGGTTTTAACTGAAGAAGAGCTCTGATGGTTTTAACTGAGGAAGAGCTCTGATGGTTTTAACCCTGAGGAAGAGCTCTGATGGTTTTAACCGAGCTCTGCCCACATCAGAACGTCTGACCCACACAGATCCAGCCTTTGCTGACCCTCACCTCCTGCAGCTCAACACACTGTTCATACATGACAACATCACATGTAAGCATGACGTCCCTCATTGAAAACCTTAGAAGGAACCAAAGGTAGGATCAGAGCAGACAGGCGGTGTGCTTACCTGAAGCTTTGCCCTGCAGCAGAGCAGGGCAGCAGGCCAGGATGCAGGCGACATGGAGCAGCGAGGCCATGGTCTCTGTGGTGACAGACTGAGAGCGCTGCATCCTTATGAAGGTCAGACCTGCTGAGTCACCGTGAGGTACTCCAAGAGTCCTGGACTATGACTGAGGGCGCAGGCCGAGAGCTGTGGCGCCCTCCGATTGGAGGACACAGAAGAGATGAGGGGCTGTGCTCGGTGTGTGTCCATAGCAGCCCACTGAAGAGGTTTCACACTGCTGAGCAGCAGACACACAATCACAAGCACAGACACACAATCACAACTTATGGCAACAGCTTAGTCATAGAGAAACAACCCACTGGAGCAGTCGCAACACAAACGAATGTCAAAGACAGAACACAGAGGGACCAGACCTGCTGACAGGCTGAGCAGGTAGAACCGAGTGAAGCCTCCCTGTCTGACCCAGGTCTCCATAAGGTACTGATCCATGAAACTACAGGTCACAGAGCAGCCAGGAGAGCTCCTCAGACCTTACTCACTTCTCCATGCATCCTTCAAAAAGTCAAAAACATGTTCCACCACGTATGAAGCGGACTGCAGACCTCTGTGTTCTGATGCATGCGGCAGCTTTAGGTCCTCCGGACTCACTGCTGCAGCTGCTGCGTCCTCGGGCTGCAGTCTATAGGTGCCGCTGTCTCCGAGACTCAAAGGACACGACTCACAGGACGTCAGTGCATGTGTGCGGATTCTTTACAGAGGTGGTGATTAGCGGCTCATTAACCCACTCAAACCTGCAACAGAAGGCTGAACTACTGGATTCAAGTTCTCTGTTATTAAAGCTTCGACAGATGAAGGATCCTCAGGTATATTTATGGAAAATGTGTTTATTAAAAGACAGAAATACAACTGACTGCAGCAACAACCCAAAGACTCACACAGCATGTCTGCATGAGGAGGATCATGATGATATATGTGCTTATATTAATATAAAAACATGCGTCCACTAAACGTCCTGAAAACACAACAACACACTAACACCCATAACAACAGTGTTAATCATATATTTGATGATTGTCCAACGTTTAACGATCATTTTTAGTTTCAGAGCTCTGAGCTGACAGGTGTCAGATCTTTTTAGTTTGGATGCTTCATATGTGACTGATCAGGGGCGTAAAGAGCATTTACAGCAAAACCTTCACTTGCAGTCCGCTTCACTTTCTGGGCATAAAACTGAAAACTGGTTGATGTGACAGATGAAGCCGCTTCACCCACAGCTGAAGTAACGTTTAATATGAACATGTGATCCAAAACCTGTCACCTGCCACAGAGGCGGTAAAGGCCGCCGACGTTCAGGAGAACGTCTGATCACCAGAAGAGTTCAGAACAGAGACAGCCGAGTGCCGTCTACATGTAATCATCAATATTCAAATATATCATTTAGCATGATAAGACAGAGAAGCTCTAAAATCAGCGGTGCAGAAACAGTGCTTAAAACTGAAGAGCTGAGAGTGAGAGGACGAAGACAAAATATAAAAACATGAAGCTCTAATAAAAACACACTCAGAGACAGGAGGAGGAGGCTGGGGGGGGCTCAGAGAGGATCATGGGAATGTTCAGAGTGGGGGGGGGTTCTCAGAGAGGATCATGGGAATGTTCAGAGTGGGGGGGGGTCCTCAGAGAGGATCATGGGAATGTTCAGAGTGGGGGGGTCCTCAGAGAGGATCATGGGAATGTTCAGAGTGGGGGGGGGTCCTCAGAGAGGATCATGGGAATGTTCAGAGTGGGGGGGTCCTCAGAGAGGATCATGGGAATGTTCAGAGTGGGGGGGTCCTCAGAGAGGATCATGGGAATGTTCAGAGTGGGGGGGTCCTCAGAGAGGATCATGGGAATGTTCAGAGTGGGAGGGGGTCCTCAGAGAGGATCATGGGGATGTTCAGAGTGGGGGGGGTTCTCAGAGAGGATCATGGGAATGTTCAGAGTGGGGGGGGTTCTCAGAGAGGATCATGGGAATGTTCAGAGTGGGGGGGGGTTCTCAGAGAGGATCATGGGGATGTTCAGGGGGGGGGGGGGGGTTCTCAGAGAGGATCATGGGAATGTTCAGAGTGGGGGGGGTTCTCAGAGAGGATCATGGGAATGTTCAGAGTGGGGGGGGGGTCCTCAGAGAGGATCATGGGGATGTTCAGAGTGGGGGGGGGTCCTCAGAGAGGATCATGGGGATGTTGGAGCTGTCTGATCCTCTTTCCTCCTCTCTATTGATTAATCATCACACAGGAAAGTTAGCTCACATAGAACAGTGTTAGTGAGGAGCTCCCACTGCTGGCCGCTCCGAGTCATTACACAGACGCACCAGCTTGACCTTCAGAAAGAGAAACCTCGGCAGTAACATCTTTAAACACAAGTAATAAACACATTAAGGCTTCCTAAAGGGTTAAAACACCTGTTGTTTGCTTTGGGATCTAAATGTTGAGACACATTCCGTCCGCGCGGCTGTGTTCCATTCTGTCAAATGAACTGAAGTGGGACGCAGCCGTCAACAGCTGTGTGGTGATGTCACACGTAGCCTGACAGGCTGGTTTAGTGGTCTGATGTTTTAGTGTCTCTTTATTGATCAGGCTGACGACGCTCTGCACTGTGATTGATTAATAATGGGAAGATCGATTGTTGTACAGTGGAGCGCCATCAGCTGGGGAAATGAGGAATTAACACAGGAAATAAAATGTCAGGAGAGTGCACGGAGCTGCACCTCCTGCAGGCTGAAGGAACAAAGTAACCTCTGACCTCTGACCGCACCAAAGTAAGACTTATTCTGCCCCGTTAGCAACGCCGTCTCTGAGTCTTTCCTTCTCTGCTGGATCCTCCACCTCTACTGAGCCGCCATTACTGGTCTCTGGTTTGCTGTCTCCCTTAAAGGACGGGCCCTGGTTCCTCCACAAGAAGAACAAGTCGACAGCAAACGCCAACATCGCCAAGAACCCGAACGCCTGCAGGAAGATAAGGAGCAGATCCTTTAGAGAACAAGACCAAGCTATGGCTGAGAGGGTAGGAGGAGGAGGAAGAGGAGCAGGAGGAAGAGGAGGAGCAGGAGGTAATGAGGGGCATTGAGCTGATCAGATGTTTTCTCACCACAGCAGTGCTCTCCAGGTTGGAGCCGCTGTTCTGTGATGCAAAGCTGATGGAGGAGATGAGGAACAAGAGGGCGATGATGGCTGTGTAGATGAGGTCCTGCAGAAGAGAAGAAGAATTACAAGGACTTCATTCAGTCTTTGTTTTATCGCAGCCACCAGCTAAGCTGCTGCAGAACAGGGACATCAGCCTGGCTCGCCACGCCGTCACCACACCTAAAACAGAAAAGACACGGGGCACGCACAGGAAACAGGTGTGATCTCTGGTTCTCCATGTCCTCCTGCTGCTCGCTGCAGAGGAGCAGGTCCTTTGCTGTAAAAATCATAACAAGCTCAGTGGTTTGTTGTCGTCGTAGTGAACGAGGAGGTCAGGGAGGGGGTGGAGCTGTGGCATCATCCGTTCATGAAACAGCGGCTCTGGGGCTGGTTTCTAACACCGGAGCCGTGTGCATGAAACAGCCACAGGGCAAAAAACGTGTGAGGACACACCTGAGCTGGCCTCCGGACAAGAACTCCGCTTCCTTACCAGTTTGGGCCAGCAGGTGATGCCGACCTTGGTGTGCAGCGTGGTGGACAGGAGGATGAGGAGCAGCAGGGTGAAGAGGAAGGCCGTGCAGCTGACGAACTCAAAGAAGTACAGTGCTGCACAGTTAGTGCAGGTGTTCACTGCCTCCTCCAGGACGAAGGCCAGGAAGGACAGCAGCTGAGGAGGAGCAGAGACACAGACCATGAGCCGGAGCATCACGCCAGCTTCACCTGCTGCTAACACTGGCGAGGTTAGCTCTGATTGGCCGATGCAGATGAGGATTGTTGGTAAACTGTCAGCTGACATTATGTGTCCAGAACAGACAGGCTCCCTCTCTCTGCATGTTTGTTCTTGTGGTTAAACTGCTGATGACACACGCTGCTGCAGAGGGAGACTCCCTCTGAACGGACCCAACAGGACTTCCTGTTTCTGATGATCCATGAGCGACAGGAGGAACAACCTCTGCTCTGAATGAAGAAACTGCTGGAAGGAGTGCTGACATCAGAACTGCACACAACACACACACAGACACACACAGACACACACAGAGACACACACAGACACACACACAGACACACAGACACACACAGACACACACAGACACACACAGACACACACACACACAGACACACACACAGACACACACACAGACACACACACAGACAGCTGCCTTCCCTCCACCTGTAGCCACAGTGACCACAGGGCTGCGCTCTGCCTCATACACCCACAGCTCAGGAGGTCAGAGAGGCAATGGGAGCCTTCATTCTGATCAGCCTACAGACACATGGACAGGGTTGGAACATCCACGCTGACCTGTGGGTGGCCTCATGGAGATTTACTGATGTACAAATGACCATTTAAAGGACTGAGAGCACAAGGTCAAAGGTCAAAGGTCAGGGAGTAGTTTAAACTTCAGCGAACCGCCCCGTGTTTAGATGAAGCGAGGACAGACTTCACCTGCCAGCTCTGATCAGACTGTTTCACACACACACTGTCCTCCCTCCTGAGCATCCTGTACACTCACACACACACACACACACACAGTGGAGTGTTGCAACAGAGAGGGTCAGCAGCTCTGAGATGTGCTAACATTAGCTAAACAAGCAACTGCAACACTTTCACTTCCAGCTGCAGCTTCCTGACATGCAGCGCACACACACACAGACACACACAGACAGACACAGACAGACACACACACACCAAGGGAAAGAAGAGAGTTTGAGGTATTTAGCTGCTGATGAAGAGGAGCAGTGATGAGGTGACATTATGACGTCGTCTGTTTGACCTGACTTATTTAGATTCACTGGTTTGAATGTAAACTTCCTGAAGCTGCAACATTCGTCCACACTTTGCTGCTCCGACCACTCACACTGAGGAGGGTGTGTGTCTGCAGTCCCACCTTTACTGATGGATGTTTGTGGTTAAACATGAAACAACACACTTCTCAATATCACAGCCACACACTGCTCCAAGACTTCAACAACAGGGGACAGATAATAAACATAATCCACGAGGATATTAGACAAACACATAAGAAGAGGACAAACACTTCTACAGCGGCCTGTCCTGCAGCCAGGCACCTGGAAGCCTCCACCTGAAGGAGGAGGCGGAGCCCCTCGGACAGAGGGTGGGAACCACAGCCGGAGATGTTCTGGGCCATCTGCAGGACACGTTCAGCTTTTGGCCCACGGTACTAGTTTCTGTAGCCGTCATATTATTCCTTCTACTGTCAGGTCCAGGTGGATCTGCATCATGTGACCACACAGTACCACCTCCTACTGGACCCAGCTACAGCCTGTTACACACTCTGACACACTCTGACATCAGGTATGTGCTGCGTTCAGGAACCTGCATCACATGTTTACATACAACGGTGTCTCAGGTCAATGCACACACAGAGACAGACACACACAGAGACAGACACACACAGAGACAGACACACACAGAGACAGACACACATACACACACAGAGACACACACACACAGAGACAGAGACAGAGACACACAGAGACAGACATACACACACAGAGACAGACATACACACACAGAGACAGACATACACACACAGAGACAGACACACACACACAGAGACAGACACACACACACAGAGACAGACATACACACACAGAGACAGACATACACACACAGAGACAGACATACACACACAGAGACAGACATACACACACAGAGACAGACACACACAGAGACAGACACACACACACAGAGACAGACACACACAGAGACAGACACACAGACAGACACACACACACACAGACAGACACACACACAGACAGACACACACACACACAGACAGACACACACACACACAGACAGACACACACACACAGACAGACACACACACACACAGACAGACACACACACACAGAGACGGACACACACAGAGACAGACACACAGACAGAGACACACACACAGAGACAGACACACACAGAGACAGACACATAGACAGACACACACACACACAGACAGACATACACACACAGAGACAGACATACACACACAGAGACAGACATACACACACAGAGACAGACATACACACACAGAGACAGACATACACACACAGAGACAGACATACACACACAGAGACAGACACACACAGAGACAGACACACACAGAGACAGACACACAGACAGACACACACACACAGAGACAGACACACACAGAGACAGACACACACAGAGACAGACACACACACACACAGACAGACACACACACACACAGACAGACACACACACACACAGACACACACACACACACAGACAGACACACACACAGACAGACACACACACACAGACAGACACACACACAGAGACGGACACACACAGAGACAGACACACAGACAGAGACACACACACAGAGACAGACACACACAGAGACAGACACATAGACAGACACACACACACAGAGACAGACATACACACACAGAGACAGACACACACACACACAGAGACAGAGACACACAGAGACACAGACACACACAGACACACTTTAGTGCTTTCATGGACTGAAGGAACCCTCAGCACTGTGACTGTTGGCTGATGTTGGAGGGGTCTTTGAACCTACCACTTCAGAGACTTTTATGGCGAAGCGGATTTTGTCCAGGTACTGTGAAGGGACCACACACCAGGAAGACTTCGGGTTCGGAGCCGTTGTGGGGGAGTAAACTTCAGACATGGCCATGGCTGAGCGGAGACAGAACAGACACATGAGTCAGAGCAGAACCAACCGAACCAACCGAACCACCATCAGCCCACTGTCTGCAGGCTGTTGACATCAGCCTGTGGTGAGTTCACGGTCTGCCGGACAGGCCAGTGTTTGAGAGTGAAAGTGAGCAGCAGACAGGTGAACACACGCTGCTCGTCCTCATCATTAGACAGATGCAGGTCAACAGCTGGAAGACTGATTCTCTGATAATCCACACATTACAGATTATTACAGATTATTACAGATTACAGAAGCCTCTGGAAGTCCTGTGACGGGCTGAATAAGGCAGCACGGCGGAGGAAACGGATCCTGGGGGGGGACTGTTCCAAACTAGCAGCGGAAGTTTCCTGAATCATTTTTACGCAGTTTATCGCAGATGAGGAGTGGTTCACGGTTCAAACACTGTTTAACTCGGCAGCTGGAGGGTTCGAACGCTCTGCTGCGTGGCGCTCCCCGCAGGACGCACTGTAATCAGGCCTGAAGTAAGTCCGCCACTCCGACAGGAAGTTAGCTTAAAGCCAAAAGTTAACAAACCGTAAACTCTGATCAAAGAAACTCACCCTTCACTTTGGAGGAAATAAAGTTTCCAGCTGCGAACTCCAACTCTTTGTTTCTCCGCTCTTTCACACAAACTTCCGCATTTACTGATTTTCCTTCTGCGTAAAGAGCCGGAAACACGGCGAACTTCCGCTCAGGTCTTCAAATTAAAAGGTTCACGTGGAAGCAGGAAGCGCTCCGGGCTTTTATTGTGAATTTGTGTGTGCGCAGAAAGTAACGAAATCTTTTTATACAATCATCATCGAACGGTTAAACACAGAACATTGATCCAAACACAGGAACCTGCTGCGGTGACACGTGGGAACATTTGAAGGAACCACTTCAAAGATCCTGTACAAGACACAAACACCTGATAACACCAGTCTTCTTTTGAGATGTGGTATTATTCAAACTGATGGATAATTCCTCTGGTTTGGGAGAGTCCGGATAAACTCCGCCTGCAGGGGGCGCTGCAGACCACTCATCCTGCTCCTCCTGCGGTGTGGTGTGTGTGTTGGTGTGTGTTAGTGTGTGTGAGAAAGAGAGAGGCTTCCCCCGGTATAAAGCTGTGAGACGCGGCTGGAGGTTGTAGGGGTCTTCAGCAGCCAGAGGAGGAAGAGGAGGAAGATGAAGCTGTGTGTCCGTCAGCGCGGAGCTCAGCTCAGTTCAGTCCGCCGGAACTGAGCCGCGAAACTTCAGGATGCTTTTCTGTCATTTTTCTTCATGATCATCTGAAAAGGTAAAAAAGAGAGAGAGACTCTCACAGCGTCACTAAAAATAATAATAATAACAATAATAATAATAATAATAATAATAATAATAATAATAATAATTATTATTATTATTATTATTATTATTATTGACTATGACCTGGATGAATGAGCGCATCTACAGATATTATTATTGTTGTTATTATTATTATTACAATAAGATGCGTTTCTAACGTTTTGGTTTATTATTATCATTATTGCTGCACCATTAAATATCACTGAATATGCACAGGAATTATTGTGATGATGTAGAAGTAACAACCTTCGGACTCTTCTGTGAATGATTTATTATTCCCCCTGCAGGATGTCTGAGTGTTGGTGCTCTCTGCTGTTTCTGATCATTTCACATGTTTACACTCATATGTGTCTTATTAATGTTGGAACAATAAGCTGAATGAACATGAATTATTTAACAGAGTGCAGTGCATGATGGGTAATGTTCAATCGTAATAACATGGAGTATAATGGTTAGAATGTGGATTTTGGTGACATCACAGACTCCACAGTTCCTCCAGACTTCAGCCTATGAGCTTGTGTTGAACAGCGTTTGGTTCGGACCAATCAGAGGAAGTCCTGTTCAAAGATCGCTTGAGGTTCCTCTTTGATCTGATTGGTAGGAATTAGCTTAATGATCAGACATCACTACACCTGCTGCTGTTTGTTATTCTGATGAGATGGAATCAGTCACCTTCACTTTGGAGGAAACCCAGGTGATGCTGTTGCCATGGTAACGGTTTATGAGGTTCATGGATGCTGTAGTATGAAGTTCTTCCAGAGCAGCTGCCAATCAAGTTCACAGCTTGTGAACATGTGATGCAGTGTCACATGATCACACTGTGTAGACTCAAGGTTCTGACCAGGTCTTCAGGATTTGTGTGTGTCTGTGGTTCTGCTGCACATTGGTATGCGTTTGTTCGAGGTTCTCTTCTTGGTGTTTTGGTTCCTTGAGGTTCTTTTCTTGGTGTTTTGGTTCCTTGAGGTTCTCTTCTTGGTGTTTTGGTTCTTTGAGGTTCTATTGGTGTTTTGGTTCTTTGTGGTTCTCTTCTTGGTGTTTTGGTTCCTTGAGGTTCTCTTCTTGGTGTTTTGATTCTTTGAGGTTCTTTTGGAGTTTTGGTTCTTTGAGATTCTCTTGTTGTTTTGGTTCTTTGAGGTTCTCTTGGTGTTTTGGTTCCTTGAGGTTCTCTTATTTGTGGTTCTCTTCTTGGTGTTTTGGTTCTTTGAGGTTCTCTTATTTGTGGTTGTCTTCTTGGTGTTTTGGCTCTTTGAGGTTCTCCTCTTGGTGTTTTGGTTCTTTGTGGTTCTCTTGGTGTTTTGGTTCTTTGAGGTTCTCTTGGTGTTTTGGTTCTTTGTGGTTCTCTTCTTGGTGTTTTGGTTCATTGAGGTCCTCTTGGTGTTTTGGTTCTTTGTGGTTCTCTTCTTGGTGTTTTGGTTCCTTGAGGTTCTCTTGGTGTTTTGGTTCTTTGTGGTTCTCTTCTTGGTGTTTTGGTTCTTTGTGGTCCTCTTCTTGCCGCAGGTCTTTGTCTGCAGATCTTCCTGGTTGTTGCTGGATCTTCGTGGCTCGGTTCTTTGCAGCTTGTGTTTGCTGCGTGGTTCTTTGTGGTTCTTGGTGGTTCTCCTTTTAGCAGTCTGTGTTTTTTGGATCTGTGATGGGGTTACATCTGCTCCTCTTCCCCCTCGTCCTCTCTGATAGATTTTATTGCTCTGCACAAACATGCTGTTTGTTCCGCCGCGGAGCAGAAAGCAGCTCTGTTACTGGTGTGAGTGATCGGCTCTGAATGACATGAATTATTAACTCGGTTGTAGCTGCACGGTGTGTGATGTGATTTTCATGAGCAGCTCTTTAATCTGCTGCTGGATGTTGGAGCGCGCTGGGCCACAGCTGGATTCAGCTTGGTGAAACATCCACCTGCTGAGTTCTGTGCTGCTCCCTCTCACTGCTGAGTGACACATGAATGTTAATATTACTATTGTTACTTCAGCTAACATGACCAATGACTGGTTATATTGATCCGACACCCAGCTGTAACTGTACAGCTGTGACATCACCACGATGTCATCATGCTGACACTCTGGAACAGGAATGAGCTCACTGCAGTTCATGTAGCGGCCACAGGTGTCACTGTAAAAATATGTGGTAGAACAATGTCCAGGAGCTTTCCATGGTGACGGTGGTGGCATGATGGCTGATAGTGAGTGTGTGGTAAAGGTCAAAGGTCACCTTGTGCCTGATGTGCTGAGTTAACATGCATTAATAGACCAGTATGAATGTTTTAGTCGTGACGAGTCAGTTTAATGTGACCACACCCGGTCACATGACCTCTGACTGACGGAGGAGCTGAACACACTGACAGCCTGAAGTACTTTCCCCTGTAACTTTAATTTATGATAAATCAACTGAGACACTGCCCCCATCCTGTCTGCCCCGTCACATTGCAGCCATTTTAGGAGAGCGCTGCGATCAGTCTGATGTTAGTGACAATAGCATCACCTTCTTCCAAAGGAGGAAATGTGCGGCTGGTGTAAATGTGTGGGATGAAGCCGTCAGTGGTGCTTCAGCGGCCTGGTTTAAAAGCCGTCAGTGTGTAACTGTTGATCTGAGCTCAAACACCATCAAACACCTGGAAACATGAAAACATTTGTTATTTATTGCTGCTAAATGAGATGAATCATGTGTCTTCACTGCATCACATCAGTGGATAAAACATGTGATCGATCCATTCTAACCTCCATTGATCGATGAGTGGATGCTGCTGGAGAACAGCTTCTGTAATCGCCTCCTTCCGTCCTTCCTCCTCATGTCTCGAGTAATCCGAGCTGCTGCAGTGCAGCTTTTATATTTTACCGGCTGACGTGTGTAACTTCCTCCTGTGGAGCTCATCGGACACCGCGGCCTCGCTCTGCCTGGCTAATCAGATGAGCCGAGAGCTGCTGATGGGATAATGGAGGCGGGAGATGAAGTGACCGGTCTGTGGTTGAGGTTGAGAACCCTGCTATACCACTGCGCCACTGTTGTCCCCACTGTTGGACATTTTTGGAGCTGTGCACTGAGGTCAGGTTTTAACATTTTATTGAATGAAGGCGTCTGGACTTGTAGAGTTCTCTTGAAGACGATTCTCTGCTCCTCCATCAGCTCCATCAGTTCTAACATGCTTTATATGTGGTGGAGCTCAGTGGGTGGGTCCAGGCGCCTCGCTTCAGTCTTCTCTACGAATATGACCTGGATGACTGAGAACCTTCCTCAACACGTTTTAACGTTTCACATTTTGTGGACAGTTTGGGACAGGCGGGACATGTTGAACATGATGTGTAGAAAGTGAGGACTGTTTAGTCACAGGACCGCTGAGGACACAAGAAGACAACCAGCACATGCTGCTCAGCTGATGGAGACATGTTCTATCCATCTATTCTAAGAATAGAAACTAAAGCCTGTTTTGTGAGGACACTGCTGGACACTGAAGACATTTCTGTCCTCACAGGACCAGAGGGATTAAACTGAACATGGTGTCCAGCAGTGTAATTAGAGGGCCAGTCACCGTGGACGTGTGGGTCTTGTCTGTCTCACAGTTGAAGCAGTGGCAGTGTGTCCTGGCTGGTCTGGTCCTCTCTGGTCCTCTCTGGTCCTCTCTGGTAGAGCAGCTCTGTCATGCAGAGGTCTTACTGCAGCTGTTTGTGACGGGACACATTCAGCTGCTCCACCTCTGGTGCCCCTGCATGTGGCTGTGATTACAGACTGACAGGAGGACGGTGTTGTCCCTGCTGTCACACTGGTTGTCCCGTCTGCTGCACCACTCACGTCTCCCTCTGTGTTTCCTGTGCAGACTTCCTGTCCCGCCTCCACCATGAGCGACATCTACGAGTCAGCGGCGAACTCTCTGGGTTTGTTCAGCAGCCCCTGTCTCACCAAAGTAGAGCTGAGACTCACCTGCAAAGGCATCTCGGACCGAGACGCGCTGTCCAAACCTGACCCCTGCGTTGTCCTCAAAATGCAGTCCCACGGCCAGTGGATGGAGGTAGGTCACTATGGCAACACAGGGACTACCGGCCTGCTGGTTTCTGCTGGTTTGAATGCAGTCTGTAAGTCTGTGGTTGGACTGAAACAACAGGTCGGTGTTTTCTTATGATCCTTAAGTGTGGTTTTACAGTGTTTCACTTCACAGTGACGGGAGGAGACGCACCTGGTCCCACAGTCCCACAGCAGGTCAGGTCAGGAAGTGTCTGTGATGAAGACTTCCACAGAGCCTCATCAGAGCAGGACAGCTGTCAGTTCTGAGGGCAGAGGACACGTTAGCAGGTCCGGGTGGAGTTAGAGCCACTTTCACTCTTCCTCCATTCAATCAAAGCCCTGCTGCATTGTGGGTCAGTTTCCAGCGTCCATCCCTCCTCTTTAAGGCATCACCTGGCTGCCTCCGATCCTGCTGCTGTGTCAAGGGCCTCCTGTTTCAGCTCCCAGGGGCCCGTTGTCCCCTGACCTCCCAGGGAGTACAGCTGACACCGGACGTGTCGGCCGATCTCAGGTGTCAGATGTGTTATTTCTGATGAAACCAGAGACTGGCTGTAAACCAAAGCGGTCTCTCAGACTCACTTCTGACTGGAGGAAACAGATTCATTACAAAACCATGCATCACCCCCCACAGCCAATCACAGAGCTTCACATAGGGTGGGGCTCTGTCAGGGTGGGGGCCAGTTAGAGCTCGGACAGGCTTCTTCTCCATCGCAGCAGCAGCTGAGGCTCGAAGACTTTATACAAACAAAAACCACACCGATGAACTGCAGTTCCTCCAGTGACCACCAGAGGCTGCCTCTGTGCCCGTACACCTCCATGTTTACGCCTCACAGCAGAGAAGTTACTCGGTGTTCTAAGCTGTACGAACTGCTCAGCTCGTCTTCATGTGTGTGTGTTACTGTGTGTGTGTTACTGTGTGTCTGTGTGTGTGTACTGTGTGTGTGTTACTGTGTGTGTGTTACTGTGTGTGTTACTGTGTGTCTGTGTGTGTACTGTGTGTGTGTTACTGTGTGTGTGTTACTGTGTGTGTTACTGTGTGTGTGTTACTGTGTGTGTTACTGTGTTTCTGTGTGTGTGTTACTGTGTGTGTGACTGTGTGTGTGTGTGTGTTTCTGTGTGTGTGTTACTGTGTTTCTGTGTGTGTGTTACTGTGTGTGTTACTGTGTGTCTTTCTGTGTGTGTGTTACTGTGTGTCTTTCTGTGTGTGTGTGTGTGTGTTACTGTGTGTGTTTCTGTGTTTCTGTGTGTGTGTTACTGTGTGTGTTTCTGTGTTTCTGTGTGTGTGTTACTGTGTTACTGTGTGTGTGTTTGTGTGTTTCTGTGTGTGTGTGTGTGTGTGTGACTCGGTCAGACCTGCTTTCGGTTGGCCCACTTAATCTCTATATTTTTAGCTGCATGGAAACACAAACTGTTGCTTGGTGTCCACACAAACACAAACTCTGCTTTTCATCAGCGCCTGCTCTTCTTCCTCTCTTGTCCCACTTCCATCCTCGCCTCTGTTTTGTGGTTGTGTGTCTGCATGTGAGGTGACGGCCGTCAGAATCTGATCCACAGCTTTGATAACAGATGTGTTGTTTTTAACCCTTGCTGGAACAGGTCTGATCCCTGCTCAGAGCTGCACACACATCCACACACCTGTGGTTTAACCCCTTCAAGCCACTCAGGGGTCAGCGCCTTGCCAAATGAACTGCCAACCTGCTGGTGGGCTCCAACACCTGAGCCACAGACACTGAGCTCTGCATCTAATTATTACCCAGAAGCAGCATGGCACACACACACACACACAGACACACAGCTTCAGCTGATAAGGGGTGATCAGACGGTCTCATGTGGTGTTCAGGTCAACAGGCAGAACAAACTGCAGCTTCACTGTTCTTATGTAGAAGCAGCTGTTTTGTCCTGATGCTGCTTTAGTTGTTGAAGCAGCAGGACGTCTGCTGTCTCCTCGTTAGTCTGTGAGGCTCAGAGCTGGCTGCTGATTGGTCGGCAGCTCTTCAGAGTCTGACCTGCACAGATTCTCAGGAGAGGAAAGCAAACTTCAGAGGAAGAGGAGCGAAGGTTTGTGTTTGTCCAGAAACACTCCCGGCCTGAAATCCTCCTGAAGAAACCAACGGTCTGCAGAGATCACATGGACTTCCTGTCCAGCAGCCCTGAGGACGTGATCAGACTGCCCTTCCTCTTTGGAAGTCTTCCTCACAGCGAAGTGTTTAAAATAAGAATAACATGAAGAACCCAGAAGTCAGAACATCCTGATCACATCCACATCGATCGGCCGGATCATATGTATCCCATGTATTGATTATGTCTCCCTGATAATGAGGTCGGATCTCTGTCGCATGCTTCGTGTCGTGGTTTCTGTGACTGAACGGCACAGACGCTGCTGATCGGCGGGTCAGCTGGAGGATTGGCAGGACGCCGCTCTGCTCTCATGTTGGATTTCTCTTCAGCTGATTCTGTAAGCGTCCAGTTAGAGCGTGTTTTAATTAGAGTGAGGATCTCCAGCCTGAAACCATCTGTTCACACACGCAGCTCCACTTCCTGTCAGCAGGTTCTGAACACACACTTCTGCTGCTCTCATGTTCCAAGAAACACACAACATCTAACAGGACGTGGCCGTGTGTTCAGTGCTTCCACCCTCCCTTTTTGTCCTAGTCATACCCTGTGTCTGTCTCTGTCTCCTGCAGGTGGACCGGACAGAGGTGATCCGCAGCTGTGTCAACCCCACCTACTCCAAGGTTTTCACCCTGGACTTTTATTTTGAAGAGGTGCAGCGCCTGCGCTTTGAGCTGTATGACATCAACAGTGGCTACAACGGCCTGAAGGAGGCCGACTTCCTGGGCTCTGTGGAGTGCACACTGGGACAGGTGAGACATGTGTCCACAGCAGTATGCTGCAAAGGACAGAGGCCAGAAAGGTCCCACTCAAACGACTGTGCTCCATGGTGGTGAGGAAGGATGCATCGGGCGGGTTAGGGTTAACGATGATGAGGCAACAGGAGCAGCAGGTCTTGATCAGACCAGAGCGTCCCGTTTAGCGACTGTACGACACACAGCTAATGTGTGTAAAATGTGTCCACACCCACAGTGTGTCTGGCTGTGGCCACGCAGGCTGTAGCTTCGTGACTGAACTCACACAGGTTTTAGGGAGTCTGAGCTGTTGGGTCAGTTCTGTCAAACAGGAAGTGACCTCACAGCTTTTACCAAGATAGAGGACAGGAAAGTTTCTGCGTCTCATTAGGGGCTAAAGTTTTCAGGGAGTGCCGGCTAAACGGCGCCGATGTCCTGCAGACTGTTGTTTCACATGCAGAGCTGAAGAAGCAGAAGAAGAGCCAGCGCCAAGTCTGTGATGAAACAATCAGCCAGGGAGTGCCGGGAAAAGCCGCCTCCTCCTCCTCGTCTTTGTCTCTGCCAGCTCCTCCAGCGGGCAGATGGCTGACAGCGCCTGGGAGGAACAGGAAAGGCTGGCAGTCAGGAGAGCAGATACTTAGACAGACAGCATGGTGCTGAGAGCCTGAGGACCAAATGTTCAACAGAAACCCTGTTAGCTCTGTGAAGGCTGGTCCTGACGCTGTGTGTGTGTGTGTGTGTGCAGATCATCTCCCAGAGGAAGCTGTCCAAAGCTCTGCTCAGACCAGGAGGCACGGTGGGAAAAGCCATCATCACGGTGAGGCTCGCTCTCTCATCTCAGTGCTGAGCCTGCCCCTCTCTCTCCGAGGTCCTCCAGGAACACATAACAACATTTCATGGAGATTTATGTTGAAAGGAATTCAGAGCAGGAAGCAGAGAAACCGAGATTTGTTCCACACACATTCTCCTCACAGCAGAGGATGCAGTTCCTCCACTGTCCACTAAAGGCTGGCTCCAAAAGAGTCTGTCCTGTTGTTAGAGTGCCACTTCACACTCAGATCTGTGTGTGTGTCTGTGTGTGTCTGCGTGTGTGTGTGTCTGCGTGTGTCCGTGTGTGTGTCTGTGTGTGTCTGTGTGTGCCTGTCTGTGTGTGTGTCTGTCTGTGTGTGTGTGTGTGTGTGTGTCTGTGTGTGTCCGTGCGTCTGTGTGTATGTGTCTGTGTGTGTCTGTGTGTGTGTGTGTGTGTTTTCAGATCTCAGCAGAGGAGCTGACAGGAAACGATGACTACATTGAGCTCTCCTTCAGTGCCAGGAAGCTGGATGATAAGGTAACACCGTCACGCTTCACAACATGGACTGAAGATGTTTTCCTTTATAACCAGAGACCTCAGCTGGTGTGTGTGTGTGTGTGTGTGTGTCTGTGTGTGTGTGTGTGTGTCTGTGTGTGTGTGTGTGTGTGTCTGTGTGTGTGTGTGTGTGTGTGTGTGTGTGTGTGGTCAGGACTTCTTCAGTAAATCAGATCCATTCCTAGAGATCTACAGGCTGAACGATGATGCCACTCTGCAGCTTGTCTACAGAACTGAGGTACAATGTGTGTTTGAGGACAGTCAGCAGTAACACACAGTGCACACACACACACACAGTGCAGACACACACACACACACAGTGCACACACACACACACAGTGCAGACACACAGTGCACACACACAGTGCAGACACACACACACAGTGCAGACACACAGTGCAGACACACACACACACAGTGCACACACACAGTGCACACACACAGTGCACACACACAGTGCACACACACACACAGTGCACACACACACAGTGCAGACACACACACACACACACACACAGTGCAGACACACACACACACAGTGCAGACACACACACACAAAGTGAACACACACAATGCAGACAGTGCAGACACACACACACACAGTGCAGACACAGTGCAGACACACAGTGCAGACACACAGTGCAGACACACACACACACAGTGCAGACACACACAGTGCACACACACAGTGCAGACACACACAGTGCAGACACACACACACACACAGTGCACACACACAGTGCAGACACACAGTGCAGACACACACAGTGCAGACACACACACACACAGTGCAGACACACACACAAACAGTGCAGACACACACACACACACAGTGCAGACACACACACTGCAGACACAGTGCAGACACACACAGCTGCTTGTATCAGACCTGACTGTACTCACTCTCTCTTTCAGACTGTTATGAATAATCTCAATCCTGTCTGGAAAACCTTCAAAGTTTCTCTCAACTCTCTCTGCAGTGGAGACCATGATCGCAAACTGCAGGTACACACAGACACACACACTGTCTCTTGTGTCAGTCGATGAATGTTGTGGCTCCAGGCTAAATGTGGCCGTCTGATTGGCTGCTGCAGGTCAAACTACGCTCACATACATTACTAACTTTACACCTTCAGCACCATTGTCATCCTCTCACTGACCTTCATACCATGAAACCTTTCCATGGCCGTCTGTGGATGTTTGTGAAGGACTTCCTCGCCGGCAGCTGCAGGGAACTACGTTCATTGTCACACGTCCGCCAGCTCCTCAGTCAGCCCACAGGCCAGAGGTTGAGACGCCTATCAGGAGCACAGAGATGAGGGTCAGAGACCTTCAGTAAGAAGCTCAGATGTTCGTTTCAGCTCGACATCAATGAGAAGACATGCATTGAATTTTTTTATACATTTTTATTAATTCTTTGTGATGTTTGAAGCCTAAACATGATCACCAGGAGCTAAAAGCTAATGCTACACTATAAAGCAGCTGCAGCACGGTCACATGACTACACCATCAGCACCACCAGTTCCACCCTCTGACATCTGACCTCTTCTACAACACCTGGATGACCTTTAATGACCTCGTCTGTAGTCCCATGTAGCCACTTGTTAGCATGTAGGATGGATGGATGGATGGATGGACAGATGGACAGATAGACGGATGGACGGATGGATGGATGGACGGATGGATGGATGGATGGATGGATGGATGGATGGACGGATGGATGGACGGATGGATGGATGGATGGATGGATGGACGGATGGATGGATGGATGGATGGATAGATGGACAGATGGATGGATGGATGGATGGATGGACAGATGGACGGATGGATGGAGGGATGGACGGATGGATGGATGGATGGATGGACGGATGGATGGAGGGATGGACGGATGGATGGATGGATGGATGGACGGATGGATGGATGGACGGATGGATGGATGGATGGACGGGTGGATGGATGGATGGATGGATGGATGGATGGATGGATGGATGGACGGATGGATGGATGGATGGATGGATGGATGGACAGATGGACAGATAGATGGATGGACGGATGGATGGATGGACGGATGGATGGATGGACGGATGGATGGATGGATGGATGGATGGATGGACAGATGGACAGATAGATGGATGGACGGATGGATGGATGGACGGATGGACGGATGGATGGATGGATGGATGGATGGATGGATGGATGGATGGATGGATGGATAGATGGATGGATGGATAGATGGATGGATGGATGAATGGATGGATGGATGGATGGATGGATGGATGGATAGATGGATGGATGGATGGATGGATGGATGGATGGATGGATGGATGGATGGATGGACAGATGGATGGATGGATGGAGGGATGGACGGATGGATGGACGGGTGGATGGATGGACGGATGGATGGATGGACGGATGGATGGATGGATGGTGGATGGATGGATGGATGGATGGAGGGATGGACGGATGGATGGATGGATGGAGGGATGGACAGATGGATGGACGGGTGGATGGATGGATGGATGGATGGATGGACGGGTGGATGGATGGATGGAGGGATGGACGGATGGAGGGATGGAGGGATGGACGGATGGATGGATGGATGGACGGGTGGATGGATGGATGGATGGATGGATGGATGGACAGATGGACGGGTGGATGGACAGTGGGATTCACTGTGTGTGTGTGCTAGAATAAAAACCTGCTGAGCTCCTGTCAGGTTAAATATTGTCCTGCCTGTGTTTGGAATGAGGACATCAAGGGACCCATCATGTCCTCCTGAGCCCCGCTCTCTGCTGTCCTGTTCATCAGATCCTTTTTATTAAAGCAGTTATCTAACAGAGTCAGAGTGGCAGCCTGCTGACAGTCAGCTGATGGACGATGGAGCTGTGAGCTGACGGCTCATTAAAACTCAGCGTGAGTGCTCTCAGGTGGGTGAAGAGGAAGAGGCAGCCATTAAGCTGCTGTTTAATGAGGAGGGCGGACCCACACACACACACTGACAGAGACACAGACACACGGACAGAGACACACAGAGACACACACACACAGACACAAACACACACACTGACAGAGACACACAGACACACACACACACACTGACAGAGACACACAGACACACACACACGGACAGACACACAGAGACACACAGACAGAGACACACTGACACACACACGGACAGACACACAGAGACACACAGACAGAGACACAGACAGAGACACACAGAGACACACACATGGACAGAGACACACACAGACACACACACACGGACAGAGACACACAGAGACACACACACACACAGACACACACACACTAACACAGAGACACAGACACAGAAACACAGAGACACACACACAGACAGACACACACACTCAGACGGACAGAGACACACACACACAGAGACACACACACAGACAGAGACACAAACACACACACACACACTAACGGACACAGACGCACACACACACACACATATATGCAGTTTCTGCTGTGATGTCATCGACTCCTGTTGATCTGGAGCTGCCGCTCATTTTCCTAAACATGGACATGTGACATCACAGACCATGTTTATAAAAACTTCACCCAATCAGCTTTCTGCCATCTCGTGTGCACCATGAAGGCTAAATCTGTTACAAGTCCTCACAGAGACAGAAAGCTCACTGTAAATGGCTGCATGAACAGTCTGTATGGAAACAGAACCAGCGGAGCAGAACACTGTGTGTGCCTCCTGTCAGCACTCTCCTTCACCTCCTCCTTCGATGGATTCTGTCAGACTGTCCTGATTTTTTCACTTCCTGTTGCTGCTTCTGGTCCCACTGCTGCCAGTCAGATCTGTCCACTGGTCCCACTGGTTCCAATGGGAGGTCTTGTCATGTGGACAGTTCTTTTGGCTCTGTGCTATAACTCAACATGAGTGGCCCCAACAGAACCATGTGACTCCATCCTGATGATGATGATGATGATGATGATGATGATGGTGATGATGATGAAGATGATGATGATGATGGTGAAGATGATGATGGTGAAGATGATGGCTATGATGATGATGGTGATGATGATGATGGTGATGATGATGATGATGATAGTGATGATGATGGCGATGATGATGATGATTATGGTGATGGCGATGATGATGATGGTGAAGATGATGATGATGGCGATGATGATGATGATGATGATGATGATGGTGATGATGATGATGATGATGATGGTGATGATGATGATGGTGAAGATGATGATGATGATGATGATGATGATGATGATGATGGTGAAGATGATGGTGGTGATGATGGTGATGATGATGGTGATGATGATGATGATGGTGATGATGGTGATGATGATGGTGATGGTGATGGTGATGATGATGATGATGATGATGGTGATGGTGATGGTGATGATGATGATGATGATGATGGTGATGATGATGGTGATGATGGTGATGATGATGATGGTGATGATGATGATGATGGTGATGATGATGGTGATGATGGTGATGATGATGGTGAAGATGATGGTGAAGATGATGGTGATGATGATGATGATGGTGAAGATGATGGTGTGTTTCTGTCTGGTTGTCCTCTCAGTGCACTGTGTGGGACTGGGACTCCAATGGAAAACATGACTACATTGGTGAATTCGAGGCCACGTTCAAAGAGATGCGAGGCGCCATCGATGGCCGACAGGTGAGCCACACAGATGATATGACGACACAGTGTGTGTCCTCTGGGAGGTCACATGATGCTCCTGGAAAGGTGTGATCCAGTTTTGGATCCAGTAAATATTTAATGTGTTTGGCTCCTGTGGGGCAGATCAATTCAACTCAGTGAGAGACAAACTGAGACACCGCTGTGTCACACACCGTCACACACTCTCACACTCTCACACACACACACTCTTACAGGTGCACACAGGTAAACACAGCAGACAGCTGCCGTCTCTCGGTCTGAAGGACAAACAGAGTAAAACTGAAGGCTTTAACAGAAACATGTTCAAAGTCTGAAACTTGTAATAAAGACATGGGATGAAAGAATTCCTCCATCTTAAACTTAAACTAAAGACGCCAACAGTCTAGACTTCAGCTTTCTAATGGCCTTGAATACATCGACTGTGACACAAACTAAATCTAATCTAGTCATCAAACCTCTTCATCCCACATGTCTGAGTTACAACAAAGAGTCCACTCCAACCAGACTCAGTACAAACAGAAAGTCCTGTCCTCCTCAGCAGGACGCCATGATGGAGTCACTGTGAGCAGCAGTCACATGACCAACACTCAGAACACACACTCCACCCTGTCTGCAATCAGAGAGCAGGCAGAGTGTGTGTGTGTGTGTGTGGAGCAGCAGGTCTTCATGCTGCAGAAACCAGCGAGAACACTCTGACTGACTAGTTCCAGTTTATTGGAGTCGAATGTTTGACCCTCCAGCTGCGTCAGTAACGCACAAACAGCACACACTCTGAACCCAGCAGCCTGATCTCCGTCAGGTCCTGCCGGACCAGGTGTCCATGAAAATGCCAATTAGCAGCGTGACGCCCTCTCAAAGCGCTCCTCTGAGACGCTGCTGCTTCATTCAGCCAGACGCTGATGTGATTAGCCTGCGAGCAAATGAAGACACAGTTGTCAGGAAGAAAGCGGCTGATGTGGCGGCCGCTAATTAAAGCTCTCCCTGTCAGTGTGTGTGTTCCTGTCTGTGAGCCTCCTGCAGCCAAACCTTTAGTTTACTGGCATAATGCTGTGAAGCTCCTCCAGTTCCCGTCCCGTGGTGCGTTTTGGTAAAGTTACCTCCACCTCCACCTCCACCTCTTTGGCAGCCTTCATGCGCCTGGACATCAGGCTGGCGTGGATTTGTTGCCATCCTCGCCCTTGTCGGTGTGTGAGGACGTGTTGCTCTGTGGTGGTTTGGTGTGGTCACCATGCTGCAGGCACTTCCTGCTGAGGTCATGTGACTCTGTCTGCGTCTTTAAGAGGACAAAGAAAAACTCCTGCGCAGGAGGAAGTCCCGGCGGTAAACCTCCGCTCTGATCTCTCAGCCTCCTCCCTCGTCTCACTGAGCCCTCTGTGAGCCCCGCTCCCTCCATCCATCCCGCACCAACGGAGTGTGCACCGCCCTGTGGCGCCCAGTCTCCACGGAGACAAGTGATGGAGTACACAGCTCCTCTGCAGACTGGTTTGGGTGAAGGAAGAACTGTGTAGCTCCAGCAGACCTCTGAATATAAAGACAACCCGTCACACCTGAGCCTGCGGTGGTTCACAGCAGGGACGCCACTTATGTTGCGCTTCATATTTTCATCCTGTGTGTGTGTGTGTGTGTTGCAGGTCCAGTGGCCGTGCATCAATCCCAAATACAAAGTGAAGAAGAAGAACTATAAGAACTCAGGAATCGTGATTCTGAACCAGTGCAAGGTGACGGCCATGTTTCTTTCTTTTTGTTTTTCTCAGAGCTCCGTGTTGCCGCCTGGCAGTCGGGCTCTTAGAGGAGCCAATCATGTGGCTCCTCTAAGAGCCCAGCTGGCTGACATTTTCTGCCAGACCACGCTGAAAGGTGCTCAGACAGCGAGCGAGAGGAGCCTGGGGACTCCCGACGCCGGGTGAAAGCCAGATAACATTTAGTCTGATGCCACTCGACATGAGAGGATTTCCTGCTTCAGAAAGATTTAATGGCAGCGCACACAGAAAGGAGTCGCAGAGCGCAGGAAGCTCGCTCACCCTGATCGATGACAGCGTGCAGGAAAACGTGTTTCAGAGCAGCAGCTGAGTTTGTGCTTAGGAGACAGAATGAGAGCAGCGCTGCCCTCCTTACATCAGAGCACCGCTAACCAGACCATCAACCAGTCTGATCTCATTCTGTCACTGAGCCAGAGGCCCCAACACAGGGGCCACAGGGCCCACAGGGGCCACACTACAGCTGTCTTCATCTGTGTGTACAGTCGTCACGGTTACCGGTGTCCATCTGACTCCCAGCTTCCTCTGTTAGACTGATGGTGTCACACAGATGTCTGTCCATTCAATTATATGCTAATCTAGGATCAGTATGCAGGAAGGAGGATGCATGAAGGCACGATCCATTCAAAGAGCCATGTGATGTCACCACTTAATATTTATGTCTGTCTGCAGATCATTAAGATGCACTCCTTCCTGGATTACATCATGGGCGGCTGTCAGATCCAGTTCACTGTAAGAACACACACACACTGACACTGACACACACACTGACACACACACACATACTGACACACACTGATACACACACACACACACACACACACACAGACACACTGACACAGACACAGACACACTGACACTGACACACACACACATACTGACACACACACTGATACAGACACACACACTTACACAGACACACACTGACACAGACACACACACACACACACACTGACACAGACACACTGACACACACACACTGACACAGACACACACTGACACAGACACACTGACACACACACACACACACACACTGACACAGAGACACACTGACACACACACTGACACAGACACACACTGACACAGACACACTGACACACACACACACACACTGACACAGACACACTGACACACACACTGACACAGAGACACACTGACACACACACACACACACTGACACAGACACACTGACACACACACTGACACAGACACGCACTGACACAGACACACTGACACACACACTGACACAGAGACACACTGACACACACACACTGACACACACAGGTCACTCACAGGTTTGTGCCTTGGGTTCAGTTTCTCTGGATGTTCTCTAACGTTGCCATGGAGACAGTAACCAGGGCGACACACTGAGCAGCCTCTCTGTCCCAGTTAGCAGTTCAGTGAACTCTCGCTGGGACCTGCCTGGTGAAACCAGTCTGTCTCCAGCTGTGGTCTCGTGAATGTTTCAGTTTGAGCTGCTTTGCAGCAGCACAGAGGTTTAAAGGGTTAAAGTGACCTCCCTCACTCTTTTCTTAATTCCTTATTAATTGTATGATTATATGTCCTTCAGAGGACGTCACTGAAACACATGTGTGTTTGCAGCAGAAAGGCTCCTCAGGCCTGAGGGGCTGTTCTGAGTCAGCTGGCGTCCAGCGTAGTGGCGGCTGCTGTGTTTACACCCTCTCAGTCTCCACTTCCTGCTGCTCACTGGTGGAGCAGAGGCTCCACTCCACATGAGAGGACATCAGAGCTGATCCTCAGTCTGTCCTACACGGATGATGACACCATCTGTGTCCTCGTGTAAACAGTTACACATGTGTGGTTTAGATCGGGCCACTAACACTGTGTGTGTCTGTCATCTCAACAAGCATCAAAGGTTTGTCCTCTGATGATGTTTGTCTTCAGATGTCTGGTTCTGATCTCTTATTGGTCTTCATCTACGCAGGTAGCCATTGACTTCACGGCGTCTAACGGGGACCCTCGTAACAGCTGCTCTCTGCACTACATCCACCCATACCAGCCTAACGAGTACCTGAAGGCTCTGGTGGCCGTGGGAGAGATCTGCCAGGACTACGACAGGTTGGTCCACTCTGCTGCCAGGCTAACACTAGGCTGTCAGAGGACACGTAGGGCCACGGCTCCTGTCTCTGGCCTGTGTTTCTCAGTGACCTGAGCAGGAAGTAATCACTCCTCAGCCAATCACAGGTCATTTCTCTGCTTTGTGTTGGAGTGAATGAGCTCCTGCTGGCAGCCAATCACAGTCTGCTTTCCTCTCTCTCTTCTTCCCTCAGTGATAAAATGTTCCCGGCGTTCGGCTTCGGGGCTCGGATCCCTCCTGACTACAAGGTTATTTACCGTCTCACCATCTCTTCCAGCATGCACCCGTCTCAGCGGGTGAGGCCTGAGGAGGGCGAGGCGATCAGCAGCTGGTGATTACCTGCCGCCTCCCCGTCCTCATCGCCGCAGGGCGCCGCTGTTTGGACCTCCTCCTGCCCCTCACTCCCGTTCCCATGACCTGTCTGATGCTGCGTTATGCTGACCACACACACTGAACTAAAACACACAGTAATAACAACAACAATGCTTTTCTGATGTACACACAAACAACACTTGTTTAGTTTCAGTGTGTTCATTAAAGCCGAGGAAACAAACAGCCGCACACAAACCCAACACAACGTGTGTCTGACAGACTCACCACCGCACCAGGAAGCCACCGATTATTTCACATCAAGCGAATGCAGCATCAGACACTTCCTGCCCCCCCCATCAGACATCAAGAAGAAACTACTTATTTCATTGTTTCATTTGTTCTGATGCAGAGATCAAACACACTTCCTGTCTCCCCCCCCCCTCCCCTCCTCCCAGGTCTCCCATGACTTTGCAGTGAACTTTAATGAGGAGAACCCAGAGTGTGCAGGTAGGTGCTTTGATTTTCTGCCTTTGAAGAAAAATGAAGAAAAACGATGACATGTTTGACGGCGAGTGAAGTGAGAGCACACACAGAACGAAGCTCCATCCTGCAGTGTATTGTTCTTATGGTGACCTGTCAGATCAATTATTTCATTAAAAACAATAAAATCATCTGGAACAGTACATTATTAGGAGCTAGAGCTACAGCAGTGCACATGATAAGAGCCCAGCGCCAGTGCAGGAAATACTCTACAGCTGCAGAGTGAACGTGGGAGCATGGACTGCATAAAAAGTGAACATAATAAACAAAGAGTTCAAATGATTGGAGGCACTCTGACAGTTAAAGATGTTTCTGTTTGGGTCTGTAGGCAGATTATTAGTAGGAAGCATCTTTCCCTGCACCGACATTAATATTTGAAACATTGAAATAACATCAGATCAGGTTCAGACGTCTCTGTATAAATGTCTGCTTTTAGCCTCGGGCCAAAAATGCTTTAACCCTTTAATTATTCATCAAGTGATGAGTCTGGAAATCAAAATCAAACTATGTCACCCACTGGAAGATAAGCTGGGAGTCATCAGAGCACAGAGCACAAACTGTACCCACCAGCTCAGAGGGGAAGAAGAAGGAGCAACACCACATCAGGAAGGCCCTGCAGACCTGTGGCTACCTGGACTCATCAAAGCCACAAAAACAAGACCCCCCAACAACAAGAAGGACAACAACCGCCGGAGAAAGAACATCTCCATTCCATATGTGTCAGGAGTATCAGAGAGACTCTGCAGGATCTTCAACAACCATGACATCCCGGTCCATTTCAAACCCATGACAACACTGAGACAGAGACTGGTTCACCTGAAGGATCAGACTCCCAGGGAGAAACACAGCAATGTGATATATGCAGTCCAGTGCAGTGAGGAATGCTCTGATCTGTACATTGGAGAAACTAAACAACCACTCCACAGAAGAATGGCTCAGCACAGGAGAGCCACCTCCTCAGGACAAGACTCAGCTGTTCACCTCCACCTCAGAGACAGAGGACACTCCTTTGAGGACAACAATGTCCACACCCTAGACAGAGAGGACAGGTGGTCTAAAGAGGAGTCAGGAAGCATCTATGTGAAGCTGGAAGAACCTTCCCTTAACAGAGGTGGAGGCCTCAGACATCATCTTTCTACCACAGACAGCAGCTTCCATCCATCCCAGGAAGCTTCACTCCAAGTCACATGATCACAGAAAGACCAATGGACTGTCCACCTGTCCCCCACCACAGCCCCTTGTAGTCTCATAGTGGTTAGACACAGCAGGCACAGTCAGTCAGACCAACACAGGTCAGTGTGGAGACAGTAGAGTCTCACACAGACCCCCCCCCCCCCCCCCCCCCCCCAACAACACCACATGTTTCCCACCAAACAGTTAGAGCTGATGGAGCTGATGGAGGAGCAGAGGAACGTCTTCAAGAGGACTCTACAAGTCCAGATGCTCTGATCGGATGAAGATGACCTGGATGACTGAGAACCTTCATCAACATCTATGTCACATAAAGTCTCTGCACTAGTATCAGGCAGTGAGACACAAAGTCCAGCCTCAGAAACAGATGTTGGTCTGACCAGAAGTGTCTTCGTCACATCCAGTGTTTTCAGAAACATTTGACTGGAATCCTGTTTAAATATGAACCAAACAAGCTGCCATGTCGGTCCTCTTTGAGGTCCAGCAGCAGCCGGCTCAGAGATGTGTCAGCCACATATTTACAGAGGCCAGTCCTGTTTGTGCGTCCTCTGGGTGAGAGAGGGAAGTTAGATGATGGTCTCTCACTGCTGGAGGTCATTGATCCGCTCAGACAGACACTTAGTAATCATGTTGGACTTATCTTGACATGTCTTCACTTGTCCAGTCTCTATCCTTTCTGGTGTTTAGTGTCTCACTCAGCTGATCACCTCAGTCAGTCACAAACATCAGGCGTGACGTAGAAAAGTCGTGTTATCAGACCTCGAAGGAATCAGACCTCCTCAGCATTTGTTGTTTGAACTTCTGGGTCTGTGTGCCGCCAGGTATCCAGGGTGTGGTAGAGGCCTACCAGGCCTGCCTCCCGAAGCTGCAGCTCTATGGCCCCACCAACATCGCCCCCATCATCCAGAAGGTCGCCAACTCTGCCTCACAAGCGGTCCACACCAAAGAGGCCATGGTAAGACACCGTTCATTCAACCTGTACATGCCAGAACTGCATCTGAATCTGCCCACAGAGACAAAGTGTAGACGGCCTGTCCCCACAGCAGAAAGCAAAGGTCCAGCTACTCATAAAGAGACTTGTTTGGCTTTTTCCATTTCATTCCAGCAATACTTCATCCTGCTGATCCTGACGGATGGCGTCATCACTGACATGGCTGACACCAGGGAGGCCATCGTCCAGGCCTCCCATCTCCCCATGTCCGTCATCATTGTCGGGATCGGGAACGCTGACTTTGGCGACATGCAGATGCTGGATGGAGATGATGGGATCTTGCGGTCACCCAAAGGAGAGCCAGTTGTTCGGGACATCGTCCAGTTTGTGCCCTTCCGCAACTTCAAACATGTGAGTCCATGTGTGCTTTTTTTTAATCTTCTACCTCAGAGCGAGACAGTTCATGTCCCACAGCTCAGACGTCCTCAGGCCTGCAGCGTCCTCCTGCCGTAGCTTTACCAGTTTATCTGGTTACATGTGAATCATGCTGAATCTGTTACTGTTAATTATTATTAACACACTTCACAGCTAGAACCTGTAAATACGGCAGCAGATGGTGCGTTCATGTGAGCGTGCCATGTTTAAATAGAAGTGCTTTATATTCATGATGAGAGCTGATTGGAGGAGGAGGAGATGAAGAAATGAGTTTTCTGTGACATTCTGCCAAACCCTGTGAGGAGGGAAATTCATCCTTCCAGCCTTTAGGTGCAGGTTAGCGTGGGGACGGATCTATGGA
This sequence comes from Parambassis ranga, assembly GCF_900634625.1. Taxonomy (NCBI): domain Eukaryota; kingdom Metazoa; phylum Chordata; class Actinopteri; family Ambassidae; genus Parambassis; species Parambassis ranga. The sequence continues at coordinate 145,366 of NW_021144811.1, read as the reverse complement.
CTCATTTTACCAACACTGGACATGTTCTTGCTTCCAGGTTTAATCTGAGTGATCAATGAGAGTTTCTGTCTTCAGCTTCAAAGTGAAAATAGCTTTTCGTTCAGCAGCAGCGGGCCGACACTCACATACGGCACAGTACCAGTACCAGGATGCACAGGCACCTTCATCCATCAGGTGCAGCGGGACAGATTTAGGGACAGGCAGAGCAGCAGCAACAGTTTGTATTTGTGTATAATTAAAGTTTGCTCCGCCTCCTCCGCAGGCGTCTCCAGCCGCTCTGGCCAAGAGTGTGCTAGCAGAAGTGCCCAACCAGGTGATCGACTACTACAACAGCAAGGGTATCAAGCCCAAAGTGCCCAGCCAGTACCAGTCTTCCAGGCCGTTTGGCCCCTGAGCCCCAGGACAGAGCCGTCTCTCCTGGACTGAAACATGTTTACTGTATTTTCTTCTTTGTTAATGTGGGTGTTAAAGGTGCTACACACAGTGTTTCATCATCAAATCTCTGCAAACTGATGGAGGGCTTCATGGGTCCACTTGGATCTGAGCCAAAGTCTGCCCAATAGGGTCAGGGGCAATGGTGCAGGTCCACAATCTGAGTATTACCATCTACCACCACGGTGACACCACCAACCACTGCTATCATCACGGTGACACCACCACCCTCTGCTATCACCAGGTAACACCACCCATCAACTGCTATCACCACGGTGACATCACCCACCCTCTGCTATCACCAGGTAACACCACCCATCCACTGCTATCACCACGGTGACATCACCCACCCTCTGCTATCACCAGGTAACACCACCCATCAACTGCTATCACCACAGTAACATTACCCCAACCACTGCTATCAGCACAGAACACCGACCATCTACCATCACCTACCACCACGGTGACACCACCAACCACTGCTATCACCATGGTAACACCAACATGGAGGTACACGTTTGTTGAAAATGCTAACTGTAGCACCTTTAGCATCTGCTGTGCATGCAGAGCCAGCAGAGGCCGAGCAGACTGTAGCGCTCAGAAGTGTTTTTATGGATGTGAAAAGCACACACACACACACACACACACTGACCAATCCAAGCGCTGTTTCCCAGCATGCCGAGCAGGGAAACAGTGGATGGAGGAATGTACGCCCCCCCCCCCCCCCCCCCCTCCTGGTTTTATACAGGTTTATGGCGGTTTTGCTAACTTTCCTAAAGCTCATACGTGGTAAAGCATTCCGTACCTCCAGGTGAAAAAGCGCGCTGCCTTCACTGACGTCTGCACCGTTTTTCTAAAGCAGGCAGCTGCATGAACTATTGTTTTGCATGCAAATCTCCATGCAGGGCCCCGCGGCCCCCGTGGTCTCTGTGTCCTGGTAGTGAGTAATAATAACAATGTTTACAATGTGCCCAGTGAGGGCGCTGTTCTACTCTCAAGCATGTTCACATGTAAATGTAAATGTGTGTGTGAGTAGATTTAAAAGCACAAACTGAGAGGTGTCTAGATTATGGTGGTAGACTTTGGTCACTTTGTGCCACAACACCTGTCCAGCAGTCTTAGTGGAGCTGGCTCAGCTGAACTGGTTTCAGACCACTGGAACAGGCTTGAGGGTTCCCTCTCTGCAGGATCATCAGATTATGGTCAGGCCCAAACCTGTCCATGCATTTCTGCCTCATATGCAGCTCTGTGTGCTGCATGCCAGCAGGGTAGACCCTCCCCCTCCACCTGTTCCTGGAGGCTCTTGAGGCGTTCTCAGGGACTACTTTGTGGGATCATACAGAGATCACATTGTCATTTAAATTGACATAAAAACATCAAGTCGGGACCAAAATTCAAGATCTACCCTTCCTTTGTCTGTACGGTTTGTAGGGAGGAGCTGGGATGAGTCTGACCAGTTCAGCTGGGATGGAGCAGTCTGAACCCTGAGCTTTGTCTGCAGGCACACTCCAGCCTTCACTGTGAGAACAGGTGGAGGACAGGTGCTGAGTCACATGACTTGTTGTTGTGTTAACATGCAGTATTGTGTGCAAAACAATGAAAACTGACTTATGATAATAAAGGTTTTATCAGCAGTGTCTGTGTCACAGTGTGTGAGGTCAGCTGATGGGACAGAATTCACTTCCTGCCTTTAATCATTAAAGGTTATCTGCCAGCAGGAGGCGCTTTCATCACAACACTGAGCCCCGTCCACCCCGCAGAGTTCATCACACGTCAGCTGCTCCTACACTCACAAACACTGGCAGGAGGAGGCCACGTGGACGAACACTCCAACAAAGAGCTGGAAGCTCAGCTGATCGCAGAGACAAAAGGAGACACAACATGACGACAAAGAGTCACACAACTCAATGCAAAGTGCATTCAAAAAGCCACAAAGACACACAGGCTGGATACAAATACATGCACAAAAGTGTGTGTGTACAGTGTGTGTGTTTGTACAGTGTGTGTGTACTGTGTGTGTACAGTGTGTGTGTGTGTACAGTGTGTGTGTGTACAGTGTGTGTGTACTGTGTGTGTACAGTGTGCGTGTGTGTGTACAGTGTGTGTGTGTGTACAGTGTGTGTACCGTGTGTGTGTGTGTGTGTGTACAGTGTGTGTGTGTGTGTACAGTGTGTGTACCGTGTGTGTGCAGTGTGTGTGCAGTGTTTGCTGTCTAACCCTGTGAGTGTAAAGAGGAAATGAAGGAGTATCTTCCAGCTGTCCCAACATGCTCGGGGAGCTTGTCAAACAGCAGCAGTGATTAACGCCATGGGAGGCGTGCCGCGGCCAGAGGAGGAGGAGCCGGGTGACGGGCGGCCATTAGCTCTGTCATCAGGACAAAAGCTAAGCAGCCAGAAGCCGCCTGCACATGTTGCTGCTGTCAGCAGAAACTGCAGCAGTGCAGCGAGGAGGATCAAACACAAGCTACCTGCAGGTCAACCACGGTGTTCCCCTTTAACTCTTTAACCCCCAAACCTCTGCTCTGATGTGTGTCTGAGCGTTATCAGACCAGCACTCAGAGCTGCAGCTTCATACCTGTCAGTGAACTCGGAGCAGAGACCGATGACTTCCTGTCAGTTCATAAAAAGCTGCAAGATTTCACCCTGCTGCCGCCTATCACCGAGAGCTTCAAACCTCCAGGAAGTTCTGGAAGAAGAAAATGATCCTGCTGCAGCAAAAAGAGCCGAATCAACAGAACTCAAAATATTAAGAACAAAAACGACATTTAGCTCAGAAATGATGAGTTCAAACACTCCAACAGTGTCCAGAAGATTCTGTCTGACAGATATCCATATTCATCAACCGTGCACCTGCCGGACGTGGACGTGGACGCGGACACACACACACACACACACACGCGCACACGCACGCACGCACGCACGCACGCACACACACATGCGCGCGCGCATGCACACACACACACACGCACGCACACACACACCATGCTGCTTCATGCCGGGCTCAACGCTTCATATGTAAGAAGGTCCTTCTATCAGTCATTTCTCAGCAGGATCGTGGTAAAACGATGAGAAACTTTACTGAAATGAAAATATCTGTCCTTCATAATGAAGAGGAGACATATTGTTGTCTGGCTACACACTGTGTGGGAGGAAGGACCTGCTGCCATGAATTGACTGTGTGAAGTTACAATATATATTATTATATATATAATGTTACTTCTCTGTAGAAGCCTCCCTCTTGTCTCCAGCCTCCACCTCTCAGCAGGCTCCCTCTGAACGTGCACGGGGACGGCTGGTGCTGCTGGTGCCACGCCCTCAGGATGTAACGGGGGTCATATGGATTACCCTGATCAGCTACAGATAAGAGGAGTTTTGGTGGACTGCACAGACACAAGGAGAAAGCATTTCACATGTCACTCACAAGAAGCCACCAGCAGCCACAGAGGAGGAGCCGGGCCTCACCCAGGCCTTTGCAGGAGGACACATCACAGATGGTTATGGAACCTTCTCCTGTCGATCTCATTGTGCAGCGGTGCTTGTAGTGTCACAGGGATGCAGTGGAGGGCTCCAAGTATGTTCAGTGATGGCGTCAGGTCCACGTTCCACGTCACTCCCTGTTGGCGTCTCTGGGATGATAAGGAATAAGGGATCTATGAGACGAACAGCTGTCATCCACATAAAAACAAACACTTACACACACAGCATGAAAAGGTCTGGATGGGCTGAGGTTCCAGGTGACGGAGCTCCTGCGCACACAGCCGTTGCTGTCAGGTGAAGTACAAACTTTCCTCCCACAGAGGCGCTGTGATGACAGAGCAGAACCGTCTCTGACGAGTGTCCAGACCTTCAGCTGCTGGAACGTCACAGCGCTCTTCATTAAAACTGTTTCATTAAAGCAGGTTCAGCAGGTCTTTAATTACCTCGGCTGGCGCCTCCACACTGACGAGGAGGTTAATGAGGAGCAGCCAATGGGAGGCCAGCGTGCAGCTCTGTGCTATAAACAGAAGGAGAGCAGTCAACGGTAAAGGTGACCACAGAGCTTGAGGACTGACTGTGAACAGCTACCATGAGGTGGCCAAATGTATGTGGACAGACGTCTGCACACCATCGTCTGCTAATGAGACCAGGTCAGAGGGGGTTTAGTCCAGGCCGGTACACATGCAGTGGACCCGGAGAGTTAAAAACCTCCAGCAGCATGTCTGGATACAGAACCACGTTTAAAATTAGACTGTCCCACAAACTGATGCAGCTCAGTCTGCATGAGAGTCTAAGAAATAACGTCAATATATTCAGTTTTCAGAGTGAATCCATGTGTTCCAGCGACGTCTGTCTCAGGAGAACAGACTGAATCACAGCAGCAGCGAGCTGTTTGCTGGATCAAGATGAGAGCAGCGCTGAGTGACGGCTCGCCGCCCCTCAGAGGAAAATCATTATCATATTCAAAGGAAGCAGCAGAGGGATGCAGCAACATCAACAGTCAGTCAGAGGAAGAGTTATTAAAGCAGCCACAGCAGGCAGGAAGCAGGCAGGAAGCAGCCACAGCAGGCAGGAAGCAGGAAGCAGGCAGGAAGCAGCTACAGCAGGCAGGAAGCAGGAAGCAGCCACAGCAGGCAGGAAGCAGGCAGGAAGCAGCCACAGCAGGCAGGAAGCAGGCAGGAAGCAGGAAGCAGCCACAGCAGGCAGGAAGCAGGCAGGAAGCAGGCACAGCAGGCAGGAAAGCAGGCAGGAAGCAGCCACAGCAGGCAGGAAGCAGGCAGGAAGCAGGAAGCAGCCACAGCAGGCAGGAAGCAGGCAGGAAGCAGGAAGCAGCCACAGCAGGCAGGAAGCAGGCAGGAAGCAGGCACAGCAGGCAGGAAGCAGGAAGCAGGCAGGAAGCAGGCAGGAAGCAGGAAGCAGGCAGGAAGCAGGCAGGAAGCAGGAAGCAGCCACAGCAGGCAGGAAGCAGGAGGCAGCCACAGCAGCAGGCAGGCAGGAAGCAGGCACAGCAGGCAGGAAGCAGGAAGCAGGCAGGAAGCAGCCACAGCAGGCAGGAAGCAGGCAGGAAGCAGGAAGCAGCCACAGCAGGCAGGAAGCAGGCACAGCAGGCAGGAAGCAGGAAGCAGGCAGGAAGCAGGAAGCAGGCAGGAAGCAGCCACAGCAGGCAGGAAGCAGGAGAGGGATGCAGAGAAGAGCGACAACACAACGCAGAGAGAAGAGCGACAACACAACAAGGGAAAGGAGCGACAACACAACGCAGAGAGAAGAGCGTTACAACACAACAAGAGAAGAGCGACAACACAACAAGAGAGAAGAGCGACAACACAACGCAGAGAGAAGAGCGACAACACAACGAAGTACAATAGAAAACAGAAAGAACAACAACACAACACAGAGAGAAGAGCGACAACATAACAAGGGAAAGGAGTGACAACACAACACAGAGCGACAAGACAGAGAACAACGACAACAAAGCAGACGAACACACAGGGTGACACAGACACACAAAGGTCTGCACTGAAGAAGCCACTCGGGGTGAAACGTCTTCAGGAACAGTCCTGAAGTCCAGCTGCCTTGGTTTAAACTCTTGGACAGGACTATGACCTGAGTAAGAGCATCCACAGACTACAGGAAGCTCATCGGCAGCCTTTCTTCCTCCTCCTCCTCCTCATCTCTCAGATGTCTGCAGAGGTGGAGTGTGAGCCGGGTTTATGTCCGACCTCAGACTCGCTCGGCTTTGTTCCGGCTGCAGCAGGTGCTTCCTCCTGATAAGTGAAGGCGACGGGGATTTTCTCCTGCTGCCGTGTCACACTTGCTGTGACGGCTCATCAGACCTTCAGCCATGACGGCTTGTTAGCTCTCTGTGGAGACGCTGCGGGAGGAACCGTGTCCTGTGACAGACCCTGAGGTTTTATTAACAAATGTCACAAACATCCAGTTGTTAGGAGGCTGTCAGAGAGGAGGACACCATCATGCAGCCTGATGGGTGCAGGCTGGAGCACCTTCATGCTCCTCTGTGGAGGGCATGAGGCAGAGCGTCCAGGCCTGTTGTTGCCTCGGAGCTGAAATGCTGAACAAACATGGCAGAGTGCTGCTGAAGAGAAGGGAAATGCTGTGGACTCAGTCTGTGCAACCAGAAGATTTAAATCAAGCTTCTTCCTCCATAAAAGCACAGGAAACATATCGTCTCCTCACTGACCTGCTTTAAACACACACACACACACAGCCCCCCCCCACACACACACACACTAACACACACAGCCCCCCCCCCCCCCACACACACACACACACACACACAGCCCCCCCACACACACACACAGCCCCCCCCCACACACACACACTCGTCTTTTCTTTAAATGAGGCCGAGCCCGCCTGGAGCTGCTCCATCAGGGCAGGAAGTAACGGGGTGTCAGTCCCTCTCCTCCTTCTCCCCCACCGGCCAGCTCTCCCCTACAACAAAGCTCCGCCCAGCAGAGATAATCAGACAGAAGGCATGAACTCCACCACTCAGACAAAGTGTGTGTGTGTGATCCTCCTCTATTAAAATGAAGGAGAACATCAGTGTGAGGTCAGCTCTAGCCTCGGGGAGGAGGACCTCTGCAGTACAGCTCTTCATCCATCTTCCTCCCCCTCATGCTCCTCCTGAGCCTCTGTGTGTTAATGAACCTGGTGAGGGTGTAGCTGTGACCTATTGGTCCTGAAGGAGTCATCCGTCTCACTCTGCGAGCTCCGTGTGCTCAGAATCAGTCCGAACTGTATCCACATGACGCTCATAACAGCCTGCAGCCACATCACTCATGGCAGCATCACACAGCACTGAAGACAGCAGCACATCCTAACATGATCAGAGTCACACACACTCAGCCTGCTGCCGTGGAAAGACAGCAGTGAATTATGGGTAACACTTCAGCAGCAGTTTCTTAACAGCTAAAGAGGCTGTTAGCGAACGCACTGATCCAATTTACAGAAGCACTGAGCGCGTGCAGTGAGGAGAGCTGCAGCAGACTGAGGTCCATGAGCTGCTCATCAGAGAAGGAGGACATCAGGCCCACCGTCAAACCAGCAACACCACGGTGGACACAGGGGAACATATACAGAAGACAGGACCGCCGGGCCGAGGGTGGTCATCAAACCAGTTCAGAACTGGGGCTGCACGGTGATCGCCGACACCGTCCCACAGTAAAACAGGAGCCGAGGAACCATCACACAGACAGCCAGAATACAGGACAGGACAGGGGACATGAAAACAGCCAGGAAAGCCAAAGACAGCAAGCAGCGAGGACATGATCAAGAAACAAGGGTCCAATCTGAACTAACGTACCAACATACCTGTGCTCCAGGCTGCTGTCCAGGAGGTCCACAGTGACCCGGGGCTGCCCCTCTGATGGATTATCTGATCAACTGAGGCGTCTTCCACTGTTGTTGATCAATTAACCACTGAGGTGTTTGGCCAGGTGGCATCTGTTGGCCAATCAGCTGCTGTGGCAATATGCTTCCAAACATAGGGGGAGCCAGAGAGCAGACCACGCTCCACTGTGCTGCTGGGGGTCAGCTGATGGACGTGTCTCCACCACGAGTCTATGCGGGAAAGTGGATCAGCTCCGGGCTCAGACAGAAATATTGAGAGCAAACAGCTGGGAGCCTCCATAAATGAGGTTTTGGTGTTGGAGCAAATTAAAACCTTTAAGTGGGGCGTCGTCCAAATGAGGACGGGCGGCTCCATCATCATCAAACCATCAGATTTATGTCCCCTCCATCTGACTAGTGTTATTATTCTGTTCCCACTGCCTGAGGCCTCCCTCCTCCTCCTCCTCCTCCTCCTCCTCCTCGTCTTCCTCCTCCTCCTCCTCCTCCTCTTCCTCCTCGTCTTCCTCCTCCTCCTCCTCCTCCTCCTCCTCCTCCTCCTCCTCCTCCTCCTCTTCCTCCTCCTCCTCCTCTTCTTCTTCCTCCTCCTCCTCCTCCTCTTCTTCCTCCTCCTCTTCTTCCTCCTCCTCCTCTTCCTCCTCCTCTTCCTCCTCCTCCTCCTCTTCCTCCTCCTCCTCCTCCTCTTCTTCCTCCTCCTCCTCCTCTTCCTCCTCCTCCTCCTCTTCTTCTTCCTCCTCCTCCTCCTCCTCTTCCTCCTCCTCCTCCTCCTCGTCTTCCTCCTCCTCCTCTTCTTCCTCCTCCTCTTCTTCCTCCTCCTCCTCCTCCTCCTCTTCTTCCTCCTCCTCCTCCTCCTCCTCTTCCTCCTCCTCCTCCTCCTCCTCCTCCTCCTCTTCCTCCTCCTCCTCCTCGTCTTCCTCCTCCTCTTCCTCCTCTTCCTCCTCCTCCTCCTCCTCTTCCTCCTCCTCCTCCTCCTCTTCCTCCTCCTCCTCCTCCTCCTCTTCTTCTTCCTCCTCCTCCTCCTCCTCTTCCTCCTCCTCCTCCTCCTCGTCTTCCTCCTCCTCCTCCTCCTCCTCCTCTTCTTCCTCCTCCTCCTCCTCTTCTTCCTCCTCCTCCTCTTCCCCCTCCTCCTCCTCTTCCTCCTCCTCCTCCTCCTCCTCTTCCTCCTGACGGTGGGGCAGCTCTGTTGACAGGAGCCCCTCTTCAGATGAAGCCTCTGTGTGTCACTGAAGGTCTGAACACACACATGAACACACACCCACAGTCTGACCTCCACTCATCATTTAAAATGGTTTATGTATTATTCCACTGTTGAAGGAGTGTCCCCAGCATGTGTTTGTATATTATATAAAACATATATAATAATATTCCTGACACTGATGGTTGACACATCTCTGTGTGTTTTCCTCTGGTTGCGTCTTCTTGTCAGGTGTGTGTCGGGTCTGTGGCAGCAGGAGGCTTCGTTGGGGGGGTCTGAGCCGGGTGGCCTGCGGCAGCAGCAGCGTCTGATGGAGGAAAACGCTGAAAAGAATCTTGATGGCAGATTTTTTCTCTCTGTCCAATCTCATGTGAGCAGATTGCTTCAGTCAGAGTGCAGCCACGATGATGCAACCTCAGAGCAACGAGACGATCCCAGAGATGAGGGGGGGGGCTGCTCACACTTTAAATCTGAACATTCAGCCACAACTTAACCTTCAACGTCTCACATCTATAACTGGCTAAAAACTGGCTCTTTACATCTGTCCACTGACTCATGTCATGAACAGTTACAGTGAAGTTCCAAACCACTAGGTGGCGCCTCGTAATATACAGAGTCTGTTCAGGCCGTGGTAGGACCGCGTGTGTGCATGCGTTGTGCGTTTTTTTTTGTCGCTCGTTCCTTCGTTTCTTCGGTTCAAACAGCAGTTTATTCCTTTGTAGTCCTGTGGAAAATAAACTCGGGGCAAAGCTGTCGTAGTTCCACGGTTGTTTACATACGGCTTTTGTACACGACCCGGACACTGTCCCCGTGAACCGGAAGTATCACATCGCTAGCCAGATTCACTAGCTGCCTTTGCATTCAGACCTGAGCCACATTTGAGCCCATCCAGCTAGATCCACCTCAGAGAGGTGGCTGGATGTATCCGGATTCACGTTGTTCAGACTCAGAAAAAAACTATCCAGATATATCCAGATACGGCCCGAATCCCACTCTAGCCGGATTGATTTCCCCAGTGTGAACGGGGCCTTAGTTCTCTCCCCCTCCACAGACCATCATCAGGTCTGCAGAGCCTCCTCATCCTTTCAATGACAGAATATCAGCGACCATCAGACACACTCCTGCTTTACTGAGGCATTCAGGTGTGTGTGTGTGTGTGTGTGTGTGTGTCTAAATGTGTAGATAAATATTTAAACATTAGACTCAGTAATGAGAGTGTTGCAGATGCAGTGAAAAAAGTGACAGCAGGTGGAATTCACACATTTATTAATGATCATATCTGACACTTCTTTATGAAAGAAAATTATTTTTTAAATTACACATTTCTAATAGCTGCCACACACACACACACACACACACACACACACACACACACACACACACACACACACACACACACACACACACACACACTCACTCACACACACTCACACACACACACACACACACTCACACACACACTCACACACAGAGAGAGAAAGAGAGAGAGAAAAACAGTCTGTAATTACTCCTCAGCTCATATCAGAGGAGTTTCTGCTCGTCCCCTGGTGAGTTAGGGTGTAATTACCTCACTGTGGTCGACTGGCCAGGTCCTGTGTGTGAGTGTGTGTGTGTGTGTGTGTGTGTGTGTGTCTGTGTGTGTGAGTGAGTGTGTGTGTGAGTGTGTGTCTGTGTGAGTGTGTGTGTGTGTGTGTGAGTGTGTGTCTGTGTGTGTGAGTGTGTGTGAGTGAGTGTGTGAGTGTGTGTGTGTGTGTGTGTGTGATGGCTCCCATAGATCTGTGGAGTGTTTTCCTGAGGTTTTGTTTATGAACACAGCAGGAGTTGATAACTGGAGGCTCTCAGCAGGAAAGTCAGCTGATTAAACGGTCTCTGGTGGAGACCTTCAAAATAAAAGCCTCTCTGTGTGAAAACATATTGCTCAAGCTGAATGTGACCTTTCACCTTTCAGCAGATGAGATGAAGTGATGAGATGTGTCTGCATGTGTGATAAAAGACAAAGGAAGGAAAACAAAAACTGCTCCAGTGTGTTCGTTGCTTTGGACTGGGTCAGACCACTCAGCGCCCTGGTCTCGTCTCAGTCAACGTCTTGGTCTTGGTCTCAGTCAGCTTCCTGGTCTCAGTCAGCATGCTGGTCTCAGTCAGCGTGCTGGTCTCGGTCAGCGTCCTGGTCTCAGTCTCGGTCAGCGTCCTGGTCTCAGTCAGCGTCCTGGTCTCGGTCTCAGTCAGCATCCTGGTCTTGGTCTTGGTCAGCGTCCTGGTCTCAGTCAGCGTCCTGGTCTCAGTCAGCGTGCTGGTCTCAGTCAGCGTGCTGGTCTCGGTCTCAGTCAGCATCCTGGTCTTGGTCTTGGTCAGCGTCCTGGTCTCGGTCAGCGTCCCGGTCTCAGTCAGTATCCTGGTCATCCAGGAGGTCCTCCTCACATTGACGTTCCAGCTGCTGTTTTATATGTTGAATATTCAGCTGAGTCCAAAGTGTTTGACGTAATAAAAGCTTCCAGACTGAGAGCAGGTCTGAGCAGACTCTGTTTCCAGCTCAGTCTCAGACTCTGCTCACATTAAAGCGGAGTCTGTGGGGAGCTGCCTCCGTCACAGCTCTGTGGAGCTCCACTCCACCACAGGATGGAGGCATCCAGCAGAGCTGCTTCCAGTGTCTGCTGATTGGTCCAGACCATTCATAGGACATGGAGGTTGTGGACAGGTGAGGAGTGTTGACTCTGATCGGTTAAGTCAGTCATTTTTGTTTCCATGGTAACAAAAACAAATCGTTTGTCAGTTGTTTTTGTTGTTTGAGTCTTGAAGTCTTCATCGTTTTACCCTCTTCATCCTCTTGCTCATGTCTTTATGTTCTTTGTCCTCTTCATCCTCATGTCCTTTGTCTTCTTCATCCTTCCTTTCAGGTGTTCCTCTTCCTCCTCACATCCTTCTCCTTCTTCATACTCTCCCCCTCCTCCTCCTCACCCTCCTCTTCTGGCGGGGTGGAGCGGGCGTCTTCCTTGTGATCTGCTGTCTTCCTGCAGCCAGAGGATGGAGGTCTCAGCGGACTCTGGTCATCACTGAAAGTGTCAGAGCTGACTCACCTCCCCACAGGTGGAGACTTGAGGACATGACAGTCTGTCTGATGGTAGGACGCTTCCTCGGTCAGACACACAGAGGACGCTCCACATGGATTCTTTTCCACATAAATGATTCACATCTGTTTATAGATGGGGCTCTGCGGTGCTGCTTCTACGTCGCCCCCTGCAGGTCACCCTGCTCGTAGCACCTTGACACGGCAGGCTGCTGATCTGTGTGCTGTTTCAGGGGGCGCCGCCGTCACCGACAGGTCTGTGCATTTTCATCACAAACAAACTGAACACGCTGCGATGGCTCGGATCTCCACGGCGACACGCTGCATCTGTGTCTGGAATAACTGGATTATTCTGGATTAAACTTCACAGACACTGACACACGATCACAAAACACAGAGAGGAGGAGACTGAGCACAGGAAGCGTCTAAAAACCATACAGACACTATACAGACACCATTAATTACTGTTCAGCCTATTTATTAATACCACTCTTACCTGGATATAATTTGTTCTACATACATGTTCTCAGACCCCGAGGTCAGACGTCTGTTCTGCTTTGTAGACAGGATTCAGGACAGGTGTGATGTTTTTAATCAGTGGATCCATATTCAGTCGTCTCACCATCAGTCTGGATGATAAGTGACCTGCTGACGGTGTTCCTGCAGGTGTAGTACAGTGGAGCAGGTGAAGCCGTGTCTCTGAAGTTTGATCTGCAGATTTTTCTGCAGTCTGTGAAGCGAGACGAAGAAGTTTCACAGCTGAGAGACACGATGACTGAACCAGGCCAACAGGAACTGAGGGGTGAGTGCATGTGTGTCAGACTCCTGTGCTGAGGTGCAGATGAACCTGAGCCTGAGCCGATCTCACCCTAGTAATGAGAGAAGATGAGAGAGGAGGTGAGACGGAGGAGGCAGATTTCTGCAGACCAGCTGACTGAGGGGCTCGGACACATGGCTGAACGCTGGTGCAGGGACAGAACAGATGTGAGAGGACAGACGGACAGTGGGAGGTGAACAAGCTCTGAGACAGCTAACAGCTAACCGCTAACAGCAGGAGCTCCTCGAGGAGATGTCAGAACACTAACACGTCCTGACAGGGAGCTGGTACTGTATGAAGCCTGTAAATGGAGGGGGCGGAGCCAAACTCCAGACACTACGTCGCCATGCTGTTGTCATAGCTTCATGGATCAATGTGCACTTAAAGCAGATCCTGATCAGATGAAAACTGCTCTCTGGCTCCCCCTAGGTGTAACATACACACCTATACATGTTAGTGGTTAGCTGCTGCACAGGCTGCAGACACACCTGTAAAGAGCTGGCCTTACATTCAGCCAGTCCCCCGGTGTCCACTGAGTCCAGTGGACGGATCCCTGCAGTCGTCCAGGCTAACGCCTTACAGCAGGAATGCTGCGGGGACAGAGGCTGTTTGGTCTCTGTGAGGAACTTCTGTCTTCATGACAACAGATAAAAAAGAAGAATTTAGATTGAATCTAAAATCAGCCAATCGGGGACCCCCTTCAGGCCTGCAGCTAACAGACGAGTCAGAGCCCATTTCTGGAGGACAGCGGCGAGGCATCCTGGGACGATTACCGCCAATTTATAACTGAGGGACGAGTCCAATATACTGAGCAGAGTGAGAGAGAGGAGCTGAGAGGAGGTGGAGGCTGAGAGATTAAAGCTATTTGTCACCTCTGATAGCGATGACACCAAACAGAGCAGAGAAGAAGAAGAAACGAGCCGGAGCTGCAGACCATGGAGCCGAATAATTAGAAAAACCAGGAGGAGGAATTTGTTCTGAGAGCAGCGCTGCTTCGACACTGAAGCCTCCAACGGCAAAAAACCTTCCACAGAAAGCCGAGTGTGAGCTGCAGGGAGGAAGCCACCTGCGTCTTCAGACATCCACCTCTCCTCCTCCGTGTCCTGGACCACTGAAGTCCAAATGTTCTGAACCCAGCTGACAGCAGCTGCTCAAGCTGAGCTCAGTCTGCAGGTTTGTTTCTGTAGTTTGAACTAAAATGAAGAAGATAGCTCCTCGTTAACCCCTCGTTACATCACTAATACATCACATTCACATTTCTGGGTTTAAGTTTCAGTTCATGCATCTGACGGGGACCCATGAACATGTAGCTGCACCAGACTGAGCCCAGGCTGCTGTCAGCTGGGCTGTGTGTCCGCCCTGCCTGGTCTCTGTCCTGTCATGCCTGGTGGGAACGATCTGGTGCTCTGTGTGTTTTCCTCGTCCTGTCTCTGCTCACGTTTTCTCATAAAAACTCGAATCTGTTGCTGCTCAGAATCTGTTCCTTCATCTTATGTCAGATTTATCCTGAGCTGCTTTATTATTCTTATCTACAGTTTGTCCGCTCACAGGCAGCCGTGTGCTTTGTTGTTTAAATTACATTTTCTGTTTTTGTCACAGAAAATGAGCTGCTAATAATGTGTCAGGACGCCCATCCTGTGTGTGAGAGCCTCTAATTAGAGGTTTAACAGGCTCTGCTCAGTGTGTGACAATTATACTACACACACACACACACACACACAAAGCTGAATCAAAGCTTCCTCTAAATCCTCACAGTGTGTTTTTAATGGTAATCCATGCTAATGCTAAAACACACACACACACACACACACCTACTATGCAGCTATACTCTCCTGGCCTAATTAAGAGCTAAACATAATAATGTGTCTTTTCAGCACTGCTGCTCTTTAGAAGCTTGTGTTGGGTTTCTGCTCTCACACACACACACACGCACACACACACACACACGCACACACACACGCACACACACACACACACACACACACACACACCACAAAGAGTTTCTGGGTTTCTGCTAACAGGAAAGAGAACCAAGGGGCAGCCTCCTGGGCTCAGACCGGTCTGTCCATGTTTACAGTCCGGTACAACAGACGTTCACTTTAAACAGAGCTTCGTCCAGAGTTTTTACTGTCAGTGGTTAAAACATGACAGCTGGTCTGACGTGTCGCCCTGCTTTTAACACTGTTCAACTACATCTGCAATCACTGGACTTGGTTTTAAATGCAGAGAAAACAAAAGTGATTCTCACCAAGGTGTAGAGGACAGGATAACATGCCTGTGATAACAACACTCCAAGGGAAACACACTGAACTGGTCAGCAGCTATAAATATCTCGGATTCGTACTTGACTCAGAGCTGTCATTCAAACCACATATTTCAATCTTAGTCCACAAACTGAAGGTGAAGCTTTTTATTTTCAGAACAAATGTTGTTGTTCTCTCAGAGCCCGCAGACTTCTGGTATCAGCAACCTTTTTACCGCTGATTGACTATGGTGATGTTGTATGACTGCGTCGTCCAAACGCCTCCAGTCCTTGAACACTGTTTATCACTGTGCCCTGAGCTTTGTGACTGGCTGTACCGCCTCACCCACCACTGTGAAGCCAAAGAGTGGCCCTCCCTGAGCACAAGGAGGCACACCCACTGGATGGCGCTGGTCTAAGACCCTCCTTGGTTTGGCTCCACCTTATCTGTGTGCTCTTCTCCAGCGAACTACCAGCCACTATGCCCCGCGATCCAGTGGCATCTACCACCTGCAGGTCCCTCGTCTGCGGACTGAACTGGGAAAACGGGCCTTTGGCTTCTCTGCTCCTTCAGCCTGGAACACCAGACTGAGTTCAACATTTCTGAGCTTATTTAAACTTTTAATTCTTTATTACGCATCAGGCAAAAAGCATCCATCCATTGTGTGTCTGTGTCTCTGTGTGTGTGTCTCTGTCTCTGTGTGTGTCTCTGTGTGTCTGTGTGTGTGTGTCTGTGTGTGTGTCTTTCCTCTCGTCTCTCTGATGGTGTATCAGAGCTTCTTTAGAATTTCACCTGTTCACAGTCTGACAGGAAAGATGTAAACTCCACAAAATGAGAACAGGTTTCTCTGACAGCTGGAGGGAAGAGACGCTTCAAATGAACCTTCTGAAATCTTTCTGCGCTTCACGCCTGCAGAAAATCTGTTTTCATCAGAAAGTCTCTATTAGTCTGAGAAAGCCGCAGGAGCATGTGCAGCTGGACTGATTTTACTTCAAAGGACTCTGGAGGTTTTGTGTCTCTGGAGGTTTTGTGTCTCTAGTTGTTTTGTGTCCCTCTAGATGTTTTGTGTCTCTCTGGTTGTTTTGTGTCTCTAGTTGTTTTGTGTCTCTGTGGATGTTTTGTATCTGTAGTTGTTTTGTGTCTCTAGTTGTTTTGTGTCTCTAGTTGTTTTGTGTCTCTGTGGTTGTTTTGTGTCTCTGGTTGTTTTGTGTCTCTGTGGTTGTTTTGTGTCTCTGTAGTTGTTTTGTGTCTCTAGTTGTTTTGTGTCTCTCTGGTTGTTTTGTGAGTCTGTGGTTGTTTTGTGTCTCTAGTTGTTTTGTGTCTCTCTGATAGGTTTTGTGTCTCTCTGGATTTTTTGTGTCTCTAGTTGTTTTGTGTCTCTAGTTGTTTTGTCTCTCTAGATGTTTTGTGTCTCTGTGGTTGTTTTGTGTCTCTGTGGTGGTTTTGTGTCTCTCTAGATGTTTTGTGTCTCTAGTTGTTTTGTGTCTCTGTGGATGTTTTGTGTCTCTGGTTGTTTTGTGTCTCTGGTTGTTTTGTGTGTCTGGATGTTTTGTGTCTCTGGTTGTTTTGTGTCTCTGGTTGTTTTGTGTGTCTGGTTGTTTTGTGTCTCTGTGGTAGTTTTGTGTCTCTCTAGATGTTTTGTGTCTCTAGTTGTTTTGTGTCTCTGTGGATGTTTTGTGTCTCTGGTTGTTTTGTGTCTCTGGTTGTTTTGTGTCTCTGGTTTTTTTGTGTGTCTGGTTGTTTTGTGTCTCTGTGGTGGTTTTGTGTCTCTCTAGATGTTTTGTGTCTCTAGTTGTTTTGTGTCTCTGTGGATGTTTTGTGTCTCTGGTTGTTTTGTGTGTCTGGTTGTTTTGTATCTCTGTGGTGGTTTTGTGTCTCTCTAGATGTTTTGTGTCTCTAGTTGTTTTGTGTCTCTGTGGATGTTTTGTGTCTCTAGTTGTTTTGTGAATCTGTGGTTGTTTTGTGTCTCTGGATGTTTTGTGTCTCTGTGGTTGTTTGTGTCTCTCTAGATGTTTTGTGTCTCTAGTTGTTTTGTGTCTCTGTGGATGTTTTGTGTCTCTAGTTGTTTTGTGAATCTGTGGTTGTTTTGTGTCTCTGGATGTTTTGTGTCTCTGTGGTTGTTTTGTGTCTCTGTGGATGTTTTGTGTCTCTGGTTGTTTTGTGTGTCTGGTTGTTTTGTATCTCTGTGGTGGTTTTGTGTCTCTCTAGATGTTTTGTGTCTCTCTAGATGTTTTGTGTCTCTAGTTGTTTTGTGTCTCTGTGGTTGTTTTGTGTCTCTGGTTGTTTTGTGTGTCTGGTTGTTTTGTGTCTCTGTGGTGGTTTTGTGTCTCTCTAGATGTTTTGTGTCTCTAGTTGTTTTGTGTCTCTGGATGTTTTGTGTCTCTAGTTGTTTTGTGAATCTGTGGTTGTTTTGTGTCTCTGGATGTTTTGTGTCTCTGTGGTTGTTTTGTGTCTCTCTAGATGTTTTGTGTCTCTAGTTGTTTTGTGTCTCTGTGGATGTCTTGTGTCTCTAGTTGTTTTGTGAATCTGTGGTTGTTTTGTGTCTCTGGATGTTTTGTGTCTCTGTGGTTGTTTTGTGTCTCTAGATGTTTTGTGTCTAGTTGTTTTGTGTCTCTGTGGATGTTTTGTGTCTCTGGTTCTTTGTGTCTCTGGTTGTTTTGTGTGTCTGGTTGTTTTGTGTCTCTGTGGTGGTTTTGTGTCTCTCTAGATGTTTTGTGTCTCTAGTTGTTTTGTGTCTCTGTGGATGTTTTGTGTCTCTGGTTGTTTTGTGTCTCTGGTTGTTTTGTGTGTCTGGTTGTTTTGTGTCTCTGTGGTGGTTTTGTGTCTCTCTAGATGTTTTGTGTCTGTGGATGTTTTGTGTCTCTGTGGATGTTTTGTGTCTCTGGTTGTTTTGTGTGTCTGGTTGTTTTGTATCTCTGTGGTGGTTTTGTGTCTCTAGATGTTTTGTGTCTCTAGTTGTTTTGTGTCTCTGTGGATGTTTTGTGTCTCTAGTTGTTTTGTGAATCTGTGGTTGTTTTGTGTCTCTGGATGTTTTGTGTCTCTGTGGTTGTTTGTGTCTCTAGTTGTTTTGTGAATCGGTGGTTGTTTTGTGTCTCTGTGGTTGTTTTGTGTCTCTCTAGATGTTTTGTGTCTCTAGTTGTTTTGTGTCTCTGTGGATGTTTTGTGTCTCTGGTTGTTTTGTGTCTCTGGTTGTTTTGTGTGTCTGGTTGTTTTGTGTCTCTGTGGTGGTTTTGTGTCTCTCTAGATGTTTTGTGTCTCTCTGGTTGTTTTGTGTGTCTAGTTGTTTTGTGTCTCATTGCATCACCTTCAACGGGAGGTGGAGCCTCGTTGCACAGAGAGAGATCAGCTTTTTGTCACCGTTTAATATAAAACTAGCAGAAAATGTGATTTTGTTAAATACTGAATGGATTGAGCAGGTTTAATGTTACACTGACGGCCTGTAGAACACACTATGTTGAAAAATGGCCTCACAAAGACAGAACTACCAGTGTGTGTGTGTGTGTGTGTGTGTGTGTGTGGATAGCTAGCAGTGGGTCGTCAACACACACTGTGCTGGTTTAAGACTGGAACACAGCTCTCTGCTCTAATTATAGCAGCTACGCAAAGAAAAGTTTGTGTGTGTGTGTCTGTGTGTGTGTCTGTGTGTGTGTGTAGGGCTGAGACAAAGAGGCATAATGAAGAGAAGCACTAAGATGAAGAAGAGGAGGAGGGGAGGAGGAAGCAGCAACAAGAACAGGAGGAGAAGTGAGAGAATGTGCAGATCAGGAGGATTCGGAGCAAAGACGTCCTCAGAGGACAAAGAGGACAAGTCCAGAAGACAAAGTCCTCTCACGTATTCTACAGAATCTCAACAGGTATTCAACAGTAGTCTGCTGCTACACGCCTGACATCAGATGCTCGTATTTCTGAGCTGAAGCCGGGTCCTGTTCAAGGTTCCTGAACTGCTGCCGGGTTCAGGCTCTGGGTCTCTGTGAAGATCCTTCAGACCGCTGTTTCCTGTAAGCCGGCATAAAAACTAAAGGGAAAGCGTTCGCTCAGCTGCTTTTCACCAGTTCACTGTGTTCTGACTGATGGAGCTCAGGTGTGTAACAGACACACACGGGGTCCACTGTGAGCAGCGCTTTGCCTTCTACATAAACCCCTCTGTAATGTCCCACAGCACCACTACACAGTATGGAATAACATTAGCATAATGATATTTCACTGGAAACCATGGCAACCAGTCCATGGAAACCCTGTTATCTGTCTCCAGGTGCCCCGCTCAGCCCACAGGAGGAGATCCAGCCCGCAGCCAACAGACAATAACACACACAGACACACACAGAGAAACACACAGAGAAACACGCACAGACACACACAGACAGACACACACAGACAGACACACACAGAAACACACACACAGACACACACACAGAGAAACACACACAGACACACACACAGACACACACAGAAACACACACACAGACACACACACACACAAACACACACAGACACACACACAGAAACACACACACAGACACACACAGAAACACACACAGACACACACAGACACACACACAGAGAAACACACACACACACACAGACACACCCACACACAGACACACACACACACACACAGAAACACAGACACACACCAGACACACACACACACACACAGACACACCCACACACACAGACACACACACACACACACAAACACACAGACACACACACAGACACACACACAGACACAGACACACACACAGACACACCCACACACACACACACACACTGAAACACACACAGACACAGACACACACACAGACACACACACACACAGACACACACACACACAGACACAGAAACACACACACACACACAGAAACACACAGACACACACACAGACTCTTACCAATCATTTCTTCACCTTTAACCCTAAAGTGTGTTTCTGTGACAATGAGGCTTCCTCAGCATCCTCCAGAGTCCAGGAGAGACACACACAGACACACAGACACACACAGGCACACAGCACTGTACTGCATCGCACTGCTACAACACACAGCACAACACAGTGTTCTCTGTCTGACATCATCAGAAGCAGAAATACTTTATTGATCCCAGGGGGAAATTGCTTTCATTCCAGGTGCTCCATGTATCCTCAACAAAGACAGGTTAGAAATATAAAATAAGGTGAAGTAGTAACAATAAAACCTAATAAATTCTAAATCATCACACAGCACATTCACTGCATGATCACAGACACACACAGCATAAACACATTTATTTTTTTATTTTTATTTATTTTAGATAATTTATTAATCCC
The DNA here is from genome assembly GCF_900634625.1 of Parambassis ranga. Lineage (NCBI taxonomy): Eukaryota > Metazoa > Chordata > Actinopteri > Ambassidae > Parambassis > Parambassis ranga. Next base: position 124,973 of record NW_021144811.1, on the reverse strand, counting down.
AGAGGGAAATTCTTTACGGCAGTGTCATACAATGACTAGCAAGGCGCGCCACAGGCTAGGCTGAAGTGTCTTGCCCAAGAACACACAACAGTGACTAGGGAGGAGTTGGGATCGACCACCCTGCTATACCACTGCGCCACTGCTGTCCCATTTATGACACCAAACTTTCCCATTTTTGTTTGTTACCATGGCAACGAGTCCTGCCATGTTCCTGGTGATGAGCATGTGATCAGGTATAAACTACAGAGTGTGTGAACTCCTCAGTGTGCCACACCCCCATCTGTTAGTTGTGGGTAGTTTGGCCTCACGGAGGACCTTTAACTGTCACAGTGACCCCGCCGCTCCTTACCAGGTTCCAGTTCAAGAAGACATTCTGCCACCGGCACAGACTGTCTGACCTTTGACCTCCTCTGCAGCTGATCGAACCTCTGACTCGGCCCGCAGAGCGCCCCCTACGGGACAGGAGGGACAGTGGGAGGTCTCTCCCTCAGTACATCTCTGGCAGTATTTGGTGAGGCTGCTTCACGTTACCTGCAGTGATGATGTAAAGGGCTGTGGGGGGGGGTCAGGCTGTCTCAGGCTGAAACATCTGCTTCAACAGCTTCCTGCAGGACAGAGGTTAGAGGTCAGCCCGCTCGGCAGGTGTGAAGCATATTCATCACTTTGAACAGCAGCCTCAGAGAGCTGCACTCCTCCAGATGGTTCAGGTATGACAGTCTGCTAATGCTAGCAGCAGAATAATGGAGCAGACCTCCGTCCTCGGGGAGTTAATCAGCTGCTCCTCACAGAGCGCCTCCTCTCTGCCGCTCCTCTTAAATTGGTGAGTGGGTCAGCAGGTGAAGTGGAGCCTCTGGTCCACCATCCAGATCCACTTACAGAGCCCAGACACAAATGAAACAGTTAAACCACAGCATGCTAATGGTTAATGGGATGAAAGTTATTGCACTGTATGACTCCTACAGTGTGGTAGCTGGGAGTGAATATATATACATACATATGTACACATACATACACACATAATCTATTGTGAGATTAGATTTTAGAATGTGAAAATCACTTCATCCACGGCGTTCACTTTCTATCCTCCAATCAGCTCTCAGAGCCGAGCCGCCAGCAATGACCCTCCGTTGCTATGCAACCAGAAGGAGAGGCTGTTTGAAGTGTGACACTGATTAACACCGAGACGTTTCCGAGTGTCTGTCTGCGGGGCACAGAGCACGCACACACACACACACGTACACATGCACGTGCACGCACGCACACACATGTACATATGCACGTGCACACACATGCACAAACATGTGTACACACACGCACATGTACACACATAGCACAAACATGTGTACACACACACAGAACCGGGACCGGGCTGACACCTAAAAGAAACTGGGACCAGAACCTGCACAAGGTAGCATCACAAACCACCAGAGGGAGGCGCTCCTCCTGTGTTCCATAATCAGAGCCTCTTGTTCTGTGTGTGTCTGTGTGTGTCTGTCAGAAAGAAACACTCACCTCTTCTCAGACCGTCTTACAACAGACACAGTTCCTGGAATCACAGTAGCAGCTGTCTCCCTGTCTTCTTCTTCTCCAGCTCGCCACAGATGGACGCTTCTTCAGGTCACATGGTTCAGGAGGTTTCAGGGTCAGACTGATCACCTGACCCTCAGCCGGTGATTGGACAGTTTTCAAACTTTGAACGCCAGGACAGAAGAAAACTGACAATGAACTTCTGTCGCCAGGGAAACGGCCTCCATAGACCGCCTGGAGCCAGAGCTCTGTAACTCTGTGATGCAGAGATGCTGGCAGATCAATCAGAGGGGGAGGTGGGGGAGGAGGGGGAGACCTGTCGGCTGCTGAAAAGGCCGAGATGACGACTGTACGCCGACTCACCATCTGCTTTCTGACAGCACACGGACGTCACGGCCTGCAACTTCAGAGAGACGCTTTACACAGAGGGGAGGAGGGAACAGGTCACATGATCAAGACGTCTGCCACATGAGGGGTTAAAGTGTGTAAAAAGGCTCGTGCTGTGTGATGTCACTAAAAGTTTTGGGCTCCATTCATTCTGGGCCCTCTGTTGTGCTGGTACGCCCCCTGGTGTCAGGGAGGACTCTGCAGCGGCTTCAATTGTGTCACGATCATTGACAGTAAAAACTATGGACAGAGCCTCCGTGACGTCACCCGTTTGTTTCTGAAGAGCCGTTTTGAGGCTCGGTGGGAGGTTCCGGGACTTGATGACCGCCGCCATGTTGGCAGCGTCACGTCAACTAAAACTCCGAATATGGACAAAGAGGGGGAGCACGAGCGGGGTTTAGGGGGGCGGGCGATCGTGGAAGCAGGAAACTCACACTGTGATACGTCAACTGTCTGTCACTCAAGCGGCAACGCCCATAATTAGGCGTAATTTTAAGTCCGAATACCATTGAAACGAGTGAGTTGTAAAAAAATTCACCCCCCCTACAATTGACACTAGCAGAGAACCTATCATCTGAGACCAGAGTGGTTTTTTGTACCAGGCTGTAAACATGTTTTTTTCTGCTGTGAAGTCGGCCATTTTAACATGGGAGTCTATGGGAAATGACTCGCTTTTGGAGCCAGCCCCCAGCTGTTGCAGCGTGAATTACAAGTTTTGACACTTCCGCATGGGCTTCCACTTTGAGCCCCGAAGGTTGCCGCTTGGTCACGATGCAGGAACCACCGGGGCCATTGAAGAACACGTGTTTCCAGCACAGGAACCGCACATCCTCTGTCAGGGCGACTGATGTGACCTTGCACCGACTTCCTGGTTCCAGACGTGACTCTGATTGGTGGATCCTGCTGCTGACAGGAAGTGGAGGAGATGTGATGAAGAGCAGCTGGAGTTTGGCTTCATGCAGACTCATGCAGACATTTCTCATCTTAATGTTTTGTTTATGGGATGCAGGCGCCGCTCAACGACGCCTCCAAACGCCACGAATGTCTGACAGCCGCTGAGAACACAGAATCCATTACACAGACTTCTAGGAGATCATGAGGAGGAGGAGGAGGAGGAGAAGAAGAAGAAGAGGGAGGACCTGAGCAGGATCAGCAGAGGGGAAGTGTGTGTGTGTGTGTGTGTGTGTGTGTGTGTGTGTCAGGGTGAGAAAGTGTGAAAGAAAGCCTGAGAAATGGAGGCCGGCACAGAGCACAGAGGACACGCCCACACAGGAGTCCATCGCTGATCAACGATCAATACCTGTGCTTTGTCCTGGATATGAACGGTCTGTCCCTGCTTGTGGCTCATTGACCAGTGATCAGCTCGGACAGGTTCTGACTGTGTGGGCAGGCCGATGCTGCCATCTAGTGACCATACGCAGAACTGCAGCTGCAGTGGGGACTCAAACACAACTCTGTCCTGTGTCCTCTGCCCTTCTTGCTGAGTTCATAAACACTCCACCATGTGCGCACTGTGTGGAAGGATCCTTCCATCGTTACCGTGTTGGACCATCATGGCCGCTCACTGATGGTGATGCGGGTCAGCGTCTGCTGCTGCTACAGATCCGCCCACAGCGACAACCAGGCGACAATCACATCTCTGAGCTGCTTCCTCAAGTTAAAATCCTTCGTTACTGCAAGGAAACAGTGAAACCACAGAACTCCGCCCTCAGTGTTCTGGTTTCACACTCGGTGGTCTCCAGCGTCATCTTCTACGCTGTAGTGTGCTGGGGCAGCAGGATGAAGACGGCCGACACCAACAGACTCAACAAGCCATCAGGAAGGCTGGCTCGGTGCTGGGAGTGGAGCTGGAGTCTGTGGTGGAGGTGACGGAGAGGAGGATGCTGAGGAAACTCCTCAGTATTCGTAACAACACGTCTCACCCCCTGCACGACACACTGCTGTCCTACAGGAGCACATTCAGCCGTAGACTGAGACTACGAGGAGCAGCACAGAACGCCACAGGAGGTCCTTCCTGCCAGAGGCCATCAGACTGTGTAACTCCTCCCCTTTCTGTAGGAGAGGAGCTGGATGATCATGTCAGGCATCACTGTCATTCCTCCACTGGTCAATATTTATGTTTACCTAGCACCTGTCTCCATATTTGTATCCATGTATCATATATTGTGCTCATACTGCGTACTGTATTATATGTATTGGATCATAGTGACACTTATACTCTGATACTCTGTACTTAACTTAATGTAACTTGATACCTGGCACAAGAATTTCCTTCAGGACTAATAAAGTTTTATCTTGAGATAAGAGCATGAAAACAGGTTTTCTGTGTTTGGTTTTATTGTGAGCTGCTTTTCATATCAACATGCAGAGATGAGTCAGAAATGTAATATGCAACAGATCACACTTTAAAAATGTACAAAACAACAAGTGGCCTCTAATAAAATCACTGCACGTCACCTCAGCCCAAACAAACCAACTCAACTTTAAGGCACTTTGGAGAGAACGGACTGTCAGGGAGCGCCAGTGCAGCAGGACCCAACAGGACCCAACAGGCCCCACACAGGACCCACACAGGACCCACACAGGCCCCACAGCAGGCCCCACACAGGACCCACACAGGCCCCACACAGGCCCCAACAGGACCCACAGCAGGCCCCACACAGGCCCCACACAGGACCCACAGCAGGACCCACAGCAGGCCCCAACAGGACCCACAGCAGGCCCCACACAGGCCCCACACAGGACCCACACAGGACCCACAGCAGGCCCCACACAGGACCCACAGCAGGACCCACAGCAGGCCCCAACAGGACCCACAGCAGGCCCCACACAGGCCCCAACAGGACCCACACAGGACCCACAGCAGGCCCCACACAGGCCCCACAGCAGCAGGACCCAACAGGACCCACACAGGACCCACAGCAGCAGGACCCACACAGGACCCACAGCAGGCCCCACACAGGACCCACAGCAGCAGGACCCACACAGGACCCACAGCAGCAGGACCCAACAGGACCCACAGCAGCAGGACCCACAGCAGCAGGACCCACAGCAGCAGGACCCACAGCAGCAGGACCCACACAGGACCCACAGCAGCAGGCCCCACCGCAGCAGGACCCACACAGGACCCACAGCAGCAGGACCCACAGCAGCAGGACCCACACAGGACCCACAGCAGCTGCATCAGCCTGGCTCAGAACCAGCACCATGCAGGGAGGAAACACACTGGAGGCCGGACCTTCATCCAGGACCTTATTCTTTGGTACTGGCCTCTAATCCAACACTGGAACCTGATGTTGGAGCGTGAAGAGAGCTGCAGTGAACTCTGATGAACAGTCAGGACAAGAGGACACCACAGACGCCTCAGTACTGGTGGGAGCTGCAGTCTGTCCCTGATCCGACCGCATCTTTCTACACTGACACTGCAGAATGTCTTTGTCTGACCTGTGGTCCTTTCAGCCACGTTCCTGGGACATTTTAACTGTGAGTGTGTTTTCTCCCTGAGGCGGTGTGACAGCTGCTGGAGTCACAGATCAACAGAAAACAGTGCGGAGACATTCATCAGCAGAATCAGAGAAGCAGCAAGAACACAGAGAAGTGAAGAAACTGCTCCTGCACACGGTGTGAGTCTGTGCACACGGTGTGAGTCTGAGCACACACGTCTGCTCAGCTCCTCTGAGGAGCCCCATGTGCAGCTGGAGACATTCAGACATCAGCCAATCAGAGAGGAGGACTGTGAGGTCAGGTCACAGATGATGAATGGGGGGCGTGAAAACAACGGATCCTGTGGACACAGACCTGAAGTCCCGCCTCTCCTTGGGTTTGATTGAGAGGAGGTCTTATCACACAGCGAGTCACAGTGTGCAGGAGCAGACACACAACAAACTGTAACATCCACATGAGTCAGTGAAACATTCAGTCAGAGTCCAGCTGGACGTGGGTCCTTCAGAGTGAAGCATCAGTCCGACTGTTGGCAGCTCAGCATCATCCTCAGGTTAAAAACACGTTTGGTTTCTGAGGCAGAGCTGCTCTGTGTGTGCGTGTGTGCGTGCGCACATTAAAAGTGCACAACAGGAACACTTCGTGACATGCAGGTCCGGTGTGAGGTCCAGCGGCTGCATGCTGACTGGTCTACGCAGTGTTACACTGTTGATCCGTCTGTGCTTTCATTCAGACTCCACGGCTTTTATTTTGAAGGTGAGAGAACGGAGTGTGTCTTACACACAGGTTGTGTGTACAGTGCTCACACAGTGTGCGCCTCGCTCATGGGTGCAGACACAGCTCTGATGTGCTTTTCAGTGTGTGATGTGTTTAAAGCACCGAGGACAGAGGTGTCTGAGTAAACCTGGCTGCACAGCGTCGCCTGATGCTTCTGTTGAAGGATGGGAACTTTACTGTCCATCAATCTCACCTGCAGACTGAAGACAGCGTGACAACCATCCGCCTTCAGACGGCCTGACAGGCAGTGTGACAACATCTGCACAAAGTGAAGCTTAACATGTGTCATGTGACATGTGACCAGCAGACTGGCTGCTTCCTGTGGTGAGAGGGTTAAAAGATGCTGACATGAGTGTGTCCCTGCAGGACAGGCTGACACTCGGGGTGTGTGTGTGCCTGGATGTGTGGTGCAGTCTGTTCCACTCTGCAGGTGTTACTGATGTTAACATTGCTCTGAACATTCCTCCTAGCATGCTAATGTCGCACAGTTAGCACGCTGCTGTTTTTTAGCCCTGAGTAAGGTTTTAGCATGCTATCACCATTAGCATGCACATTGTTCTCTGATAAATACTATATTATAGCTTGTTATATTTGTTAGCACGGCCAAAGGACAAGAATATTCGGACACTCAAATTTTGGTGTGCTAGCAAATATTACCACGTGGAGCTAACGGGGCTTATCGGCTGGACAGTTTTAAAAAAGTGATTTTGACTCATCTGTGGTCCGAACAGCCTGAGCTGAACTTTAAGAAAGAATCAAACTGTAAACCAGAAACAAAGAGCGACACAGAGACCACGACCAGGCCTGCAGCACTGAGATATGGCACATGACAGGAAGGGGGCGCTGTCTGAGCAGAGCTAAGAAAAGCTTCTGATGGCAGAATAAAACAGGAGCAGCAGAGGGGCTGATGGGAAATGTAGTCAGTAATAGCAGGTGACTGGAAGTTTGCACCGCAGTATCATTGGCTGAACGATACCATGTGACACTGAGCACCTTGAACATGTGGAGAAAAAAGTAATACTGTCAAAAAGGAGGAGGAGGAGGAGGAGGAGGAGGCCCACCCGTCCTGGTACCTCCCCTCAGCTGATCACTCAGGTGCACCGCAACACAGCAGAGTGGGTCCTTCACAGCTGGCCTCCTACACTGAAGCACCTGGAGGAGCAGAAAGGCATGATGGGAACATGAGCGAAGGAGTGCATCACATGATCAGTTTATGAAACAGTGGCTGCTTTGTTGGAGGAAGTCTTCTCATGCTGTTTCACTTCCTGTTTAACGGCTGATTAGCTCTGCTAGCACTGATCAGGGGTCGGCAGCCTGCGGCTCCTTCGTCCCTCTGCTGTGGCTCCCAGGCGGCGAGCTCGAAAATAACAATAATGTGAATAAATAATGGCCGTTTAATTTAAAACTGCTTCTAATGTGAGGGACTCAGTCGACCTGCTGCCATGTCCCAGATTTAACTCAGAAATGTGTCTTTAAAAAAAGACACACATATATATATATATATATATATATATATGATAAATATAAACTCGGAGATGTCACATGTGTGAAAGTGTTTCATGGTGAACTCAGATAAGGAGGGACCTACCAGCCTGAGGACCACAGGCCACGCTGTACGATGTCCACAGGTTCACAGCCATCAGGAAGGTGGCTATGAAGCCGAACACCTGCAGACACACACAGACAGAGACAGAGACACACAGACACACAGAGAGAGAGACAGAGACACACAGACACACAGAGAGAGAGACAGAGACAGAGACACAGACACACACAGAGAGAGAGACAGAGACAGAGACAGAGACACACACACAGAGACAGAGACACACACAGAGACACACACAGAGACACAGACACACACAGAGACACACAGACACACAGAGAGAGAGACAGAGACAGAGACACAGACACACACAGAGAGAGAGACAGAGACACAGACACAGACACACACAGAGACACACACAGACACACACAGAGACAGAGACAGAGACACACACACAGAGACAGAGACACACACAGAGACACACACAGAGACAGAGACACACACAGAGACACACACAGACACACAGAGACACACACAGACAGAGACAGAGACACACAGACACACACAGACAGAGACAGAGACACACAGACACACACAGAGACAGAGACACACACAGAGACACACACAGACACACACAGAGACAGAGACAGAGACACACACACAGAGACAGAGACACACACAGAGACACACACAGACACACACAGAGACACACAGAGACACACAGAGAGAGACACACACAGAGACACACACAGACAGAGACACACAGACACACAGAGACAGAGACACACAGACACACACAGAGACACATACAGACACACACAGAGACAGAGACACACACAGACACACACACAGAGACACACACAGACACACACAGAGACAGAGACAGAGACACACAGACACACACAGAGACACACAGAGACAGAGACAGAGACACACACAGGGACAGAGACAGAGACACAGACACAGACACAGACACAGAGACAGAGACACAGACACACACACAGAGAGAGAGACACACACAGAGACACACACAGACACACACAGAGACACACACACACAGACACACACAGAGACAGAGACACAGACACACACAGAGAGAGAGACACACACAGAGACACACACAGAGAGAGACACACACAGAGACACACACAGAGACACACAGACACACACAGAGACACAGAGAGAGACACACACAGAGGGAGACATGCAGACACAAACAGACACACACAGACACACACAGAGACACAGAGAGAGAGAGAGACACACACACAGACACACAGAGACACACACAGAGACACACAGAGACACACACAGACACACACAGACACACACAGAGACAAACACAGAGGGAGACATGCAGACACACAGACACACACAGACACACACAGACACATACAGAGACACACAGAGACACACACAGAGACGCACAGAGACACACAGAGACACACACAGAGAGAGACACAGAGAGAGACACACACAGAGACACAGAGAGAGACACACACAGAGGGAGACATGCAGACACACACAGACACACACAGACACACACAGAGACACACAGAGACACACACAGAAACACACACAGAGACACACACACAGAAACACACACAGAAACACACACAGAGACACACACACAGGCACACACAGAGACACACAGAGACACACACAGAGACACGCACAGAGACACACACAGAGACACACACAGACACATACAGACACACACAGAGACACAGAGAGACACACACACAGACACACACAGAGACACACACAGAGACACACACAGAGGGAGACATGCAGACACACACAGACACACACAGAGACACACACAGAGAGACACACACAGAGGGAGACATGCAGACACACACAGACACACACAGACACATACAGAGACACACAGAGACACACAGAGACACACACAGAAACACACACAGAGACACACACAGACACACACACAGAGACACACACACAGAGACACACAGAGACACACACAGAGACACACACAGACACAGACACATATACACACACACAGACACACACACAGACACACACACACACACACACAGACACAGTCTATGAATTGACAGCTTCTTTTAGACACAACCTTTCAAAATAAAATGCAGACGCTCCACCCACAGACTACAGAGGTGTCAGATCAGGTTTGACACATGTGCACACATGAAGTGATGCGTTTAATGTCCTCTGAGGTCACCAGACAGACCGTGTGTGTGTGTGTGTGTGTGTGTGTGTCTGTTTGTGTGTGTGTGCTTACACACCGATCCTGCCACCAGCGCTGACACTCCTCCACTCTTCACAGCAGCAACGATGGAGGCGATGAAGACGAGGACACAGCCCACAGAATAATGAAAGAACTCCTGAAACAGTGGAGGGATGAAGATCAGCCTCATCATCATCAGGAGGGGTCATGTGACAGGAAGATCATGTGACTTCAGCATTCACCGAAGTCACATGATCTGCTGGAGACAAACACAACATGCTAAACTCACACACAGTGAACACACATATGAACACACAGTGAACACACACAGTGAACACACACAGTGAACACACACAATGAAAACACACAATGAAAACACACAGTGGACACACACAGTGAACACACACATGAACACACAGTGCAAACACACAGTGAACACACACATGAACACACATATGAACACACAGTGAACACACACAGTGAACACACACAGTGAACACACACAGTGAACACACATGAACACACAGTGAACACACACAGTGAACACACACAGTGAACACACACAGTGAACACACATGAACACACAGTGAACACACACAGTAAACACACACAGTGAACACACAGTGAACACACATGAACACACAGTGAACAGACAGTGAACACACACAGTGAACACACACAGTGAACACACACAGTGAACACACACAGTGAAAACACAGTGAACACACACAGTGAACACACACAGTGAATACACAGTGAATACACAGTGAACACACACAGTGAACAGACAGTGAACACACATGAACACACAGTGAACACACACAGTGAACAGACAGTGAACACACACAGTGAACACACAGTGAACACACAGTGAACACACACAGTGAACACACACAGTGAACACACACAGTGAACACAACGTGCAGGAGCTCACCGTCAGGGGCCAGTTGATGCACGGCATCTTCCCCTGCAGCCTGAACAGGTGCATGAGGAAGAAGACGAGAAAGGCGATGAAGAACCACAACGTCACCACCTCGAAGAACTGGAACGCCGCCCAGCTGGGCCAACCGCGGACACAATGAGCGCACAGGAAGGCGATGAACAGGGCGAGCTGCCACAGAGACAGAAAGACTATGATACACAACAACCATAGAGACACAACAACCATAGACAGACAGACACAACACAACCACAGAGACAGAAAAACTATGATACACAAACCAACCACAGAGACAAGACACAAATACAGACACAAAACACACACATTAAATGAAAAGACAACAACAGCCACAGAGACACAAAACAACTACAAACACAACTACAGAGACACAAAACATACACATAAAATGAAGACAACAACAACCAGACACCAAACAATGGCAGACAAAAAACAACCACAGACAAAACAACCAGAGAGACACAAAACTACAGACACAACTACAGAGACACGATACAAAACAAGACACAGGCACAAAACAACTACAGATACAACTACAGAGACACAAAACATACACATAGAATGAAGACAACAACAACCACAGACACAAAACAACCAGAGACACAACTTCAGACACAAAACAACCAACTACACAACAACTACACACAAAACAACCAGAGACACAACTACAGACACAAAACAACCAGAGACACACCTACAGACACAAAACAACCAGAGACACAACTACAGACACAAAACAACCAGAGACACAACTACAGACACAAAACAACACAACTACAGACACAAAACAACCAGAGACACAACTTCAGACACAAAACAACCAGAGACACAACTACAGACACAAAACAACCAGACACAACTACAGACACAAAACAACCAGAGACACAACTAGAGACACAAAACAACCAACTACACAACAACTACAGACACAAAACAACCAGAGACACAACTACAGACACAAAACAACCAACTACACAACAACTACAGACACAAAACAACCAGAGACACAACTACAGACACAAAACAACCAGACACAACTACAGACACAAAACAACCAACTACACAACAACTACAGACACAAAACAACCAGACACGACTACAGACACAAAACAACCAGATACAACTACAGACACAAAACAACCAGAGAGACAACTACAGACACAAAACAACCAGACACAACTACAGACACAAAACAACCAGAGACAACTACAGACACAAAACAACCAGAGACAACTACAGACACAAAACAACCAGACACAACTACAGACACAAAACAACCAGAGAGACAACTACAGACACAAAACAACCAGACACAACTACAGACACAAAACAACCAGAGAGACAACTAGACACAAAACCAGAGACACAACTACAGACACAAGACAACCAGAGACACGACTACAGACACAAAACAACCAGACACAACTACAGACACAAAACAACCAGACACAACTACAGACACAAAACAACCAGACACAACTACAGACACAAAACAACCAGAGACAACTACAGACACAAAACAACCAGACACAACTACAGACACAAAACAACCAGAGAACACTACAGACACAAAACAACCAGAGACAACTACAGACACAAAACAACCAGACACAACTACAGACACAAAACAACCAGAGACAACTACAGACACAAAACAACCAGAGACACAACTTCAGACACAACTTCAGACACAAAACAACCAGAGACACGACTACAGACACAAAACAACCAGAGACACGACTAAAACAACCAGAGACACGACTACAGACACAAAACAACCAGAGACACGACTACAGACACAAAACAACCAGAGACACAACTACAGACACAAGACAACCAGAGACACGACTACAGACACAAAACAACCAGAGACAACTACAGACACAAAACAACCAGAGACAACTACAGACACAAAACAACCAGAGACAACTACAGACACAAAACAACCAGACACAACTACAGACACAAAACAACCAGAGAACACTACAGACACAAAACAACCAGAGACAACTACAGACACAAAACAACCAGACACAACTACAGACACAAAACAACCAGAGACAACTACAGACACAAAACAACCAGAGACACAACTTCAGACACAACTTCAGACACAAAACAACCAGAGACACGACTACAGACACAAAACAACCAGAGACACGACTAAAACAACCAGAGACACGACTACAGACACAAAACAACCAGAGACACGACTACAGACACAAAACAACCAGAGACACAACTACAGACACAAGACAACCAGACACAACTACAGACACAAGACAACCAGAGACACGACTACAGACACAACTACAGACACAAAACAACCAGAGACAACTACAGACACAAAACAACCAGACACAACTACAGACACAAAACAACCAGAGACAACTACAGACACAAAACAACCAGACAGACAACTACAGACACAACTTCAGACACAAAACAACCAGACACAACTACAGACACAAAACAACCAGAGAGACAACTACAGACACAACTTCAGACACAAAACAACCAGAGACACGACTACAGACACAAAACAACCAGAGACAACTACAGACACAAGACAACCAGACACAACTACAGACACAAAACAACCAGAACACTACAGACACAAAACAACCAGAGACACAACTTCAGACACAAAACAACCAGAGACACAACTACAGACACAAAACAACCAGACACAACTACAGAGACAAAACAACCAGAGAGACAACTAGACACAAAACCAGAGACACAACTACAGACACAAGACAACCAGAGAGACAACTACAGACACAACTTCAGACACAAAACAACCAGAGAGACAACTACAGACACAACTTCAGACACAAAACAACCAGAGACACAACTTCAGACACAAAACAACCAGAGACACAACTACAGACACAAAACAACCAGACACAACTACAGAGACAAAACAACCAGACACAACTACAGAGACAAAACAACCAGAGAGACAACTAGACACAAAACCAGAGACACAACTACAGACACAAGACAACCAGAGACACGACTACAGACACAAAACAACCAGACACAACTACAGACACAAAACAACCAGAGACAACTACAGACACAAAACAACCAGACACAACTATAGACACAAAACAACCAGAGACAACTACAGACACAAAACAACCAGAGACACAACTTCAGACACAACTTCAGACACAAAACAACCAGAGACACGACTACAGACACAAAACAACCAGAGACACGACTAAAACAACCAGAGACACGACTACAGACACAAAACAACCAGAGACACGACTACAGACACAAAACAACCAGAGACACAACTACAGACACAAGACAACCAGACACAACTACAGACACAAGACAACCAGAGACACGACTACAGACACAACTACAGACACAAAACAACCAGAGACAACTACAGACACAAAACAACCAGACACAACTACAGACACAAAACAACCAGAGACAACTACAGACACAAAACAACCAGAGACAACTACAGACACAAAACAACCAGACAGACAACTACAGACACAACTTCAGACACAAAACAACCAGACACAACTACAGACACAAAACAACCAGAGAGACAACTACAGACACAACTTCAGACACAAAACAACCAGAGACACGACTACAGACACAAAACAACCAGAGACAACTACAGACACAAAACAACCAGAACACTACAGACACAAAACAACCAGAGACACAACTTCAGACACAAAACAACCAGAGACACAACTACAGACACAAAACAACCAGACACAACTACAGAGACAAAACAACCAGACACAACTACAGAGACAAAACAACCAGAGAGACAACTAGACACAAAACCAGAGACACAACTACAGACACAAGACAACCAGAGAGACAACTACAGACACAACTTCAGACACAAAACAACCAGAGAGACAACTACAGACACAACTTCAGACACAAAACAACCAGAGACACGACTACAGACACAAAACAACCAGAGACAACTACAGACACAAAACAATCAGACACAACTACAGACACAAAACAACCAGAGAACACTACAGACACAAAACAACCAGAGACACAACTTCAGACACAAAACAACCAGAGACACAACTACAGACACAAAACAACCAGACACAACTACAGAGACAAAACAACCAGACACAACTACAGAGACAAAACAACCAGAGAGACAACTAGACACAAAACCAGAGACACAACTACAGACACAAGACAACCAGAGACACGACTACAGACACAAAACAACCAGACACAACTACAGACACAAAACAACCAGAGACAACTACAGACACAAAACAACCAGACACAACTACAGACACAAAACAACCAGAGACAACTACAGACACAAAACAACCAGAGAGACAACTACAGACACAACTTCAGACACAACTTCAGACACAAAACAACCAGAGACACGACTACAGACACAAAACAACCAGAGACACGACTAAAACAACCAGAGACACGACTACAGACACAAAACAACCAGAGACACGACTACAGACACAAAACAACCAGAGACACAACTACAGACACAAGACAACCAGACACAACTACAGACACAAGACAACCAGAGACACGACTACAGACACAACTACAGACACAAAACAACCAGAGACAACTACAGACACAAAACAACCAGACACAACTACAGACACAAAACAACCAGAGACAACTACAGACACAAAACAACCAGACAGACAACTACAGACACAACTTCAGACACAAAACAACCAGACACAACTACAGACACAAAACAACCAGAGAGACAACTACAGACACAACTTCAGACACAAAACAACCAGAGACACAAAACAACCAGAGACACGACTACAGACACAACACAACCAGAGACACAACTACAGACACAAAACAACCAGAGACAACTACAGACACAAAACAACCAGACACAACTACAGACACAAAACAACCAGAGACACAACTTCAGACACAAAACAACCAGACACGACTACAGACACAAAACAACCAGAGACACGACTACAGACACAAAACAACCAGAGACACAACTACAGACACAAAACAACCAGAGACACAACCAGAGACACAACTTCAGACACAAAACAACCAGAGAAAACGACGCCAGACATAATGAAACCACAAAATACAAATAAAAGCCACAAAGACACACACATTCCCACTGAGACACAAACTCTCTGCGCTGCGGTGTGTAACTGATGACTGACTGAGTAATCCCTGATTTAAAGGCTGTGGACTGATGTGGGTCCGGTCTGAAATCAATACCCGCGCAGTATTGGTTGATCAGCTTCCTAATCAATCACGTCACGCCCTCAGCTAACGGCCCTCTGCTAGCTAACCTGTCCGGTGTGTCCCGCTCTCACCATCTGTCCGATCTTCAGCATTCCCGGGATGGTCCGCACGTAGTCCGTGTTCAGGGCGCTGTCCCCGGACCCCCGCACGGTGGTGGTCGTTGTCGTGATGACGGTGTGCGACATGCTGCCGGTGAGTAAACGGGACAGATGTTTGAAGAAGTTCAGGAGCAGCGGGGAGCCTCCGTCGACTGCAAACCTCAGGGCCCGTTAGTCGGTGCGTCAAGCTGCGGCAGAAAGGCGCGCCGGCTTCCGGGCCCCTTTCACAATAAAGCTTCAGCCTCCGCCCCAAACCCAGGCAGAGGGAGCATCCAGATGAGGAGGAACAACAGGAACCGATCATGCACAATATTCAATCAGTCAGAGGCCTGTGACAGGAAGTGATGTAGTAACCCAGTGACCATGTGAAGCAGGCAGGCCTTTATTGTGAAGTGAACATCCTGTGTGTGTGTGAGAGTGTGTGTGTTATTGACGGTGGTGCTAGGCGGGGGTGTGGTGTCTGTCAGGAAGCACTGCAGCAGCTTCCAGAGTCCAAACACACACACACACACACAGACACACAGACACACACACATTATGGCGAGCTCAGCAGCAGAAAGTGATGATGCTGTGTTTGTGGTCCTTTAAAGGGCCCGCCCGGGCTGGGTGGTCTGATGATGTTTCAGGTGTCTGAACTACAGACTGCTGATAACTTTGGTCCTCACTAAGCTTTGCATATGTTCACACACAGGATGAGCTGATCGGTCAGGTCAGAGTTTGGACCTGCAGCTCTGAGCAGCCTCCTGAATCTGAAAACAGAAAACACTGAGCTCTCATTAATAATTCAGAGCGCAGCCTCAGAAGCATCATGAGGCCGCTGCAGCATCAGCCTCCACCTCAAACACCACCAGCTTCTGTCACATGTGGCAGTCTGGGAGTGGGTAAAATGGGCTGGTAGTTACAGCAGCTGAAGCAGCATCAGAGCAGTCAGCTCGACGTGTTGATCTGAGCTTACAGGAAACTCCATGTTGGTGCTGCACTGCATCACTTGTTACACAGCAAGGTAAGGTTAGCCCGGCGGTTTCCAGTAAGTTAGTGCCGCTGCAGTAAGTGAGAAACACACAGTGATGAGCAGTGTAAGCAGGCCTTCGTTTAACAGCTTCATCTGTTACCATGGAAACCAAATATCAAACCCTTCACACTTTCAACCACATCCTGTGGCCACAACGTGGTTAAACACACACCACTGAAAACACACACAGAGCAGGAAGTGATGCTGAACCCTGCAGCACACACACAGCTGTGTCTCATTAACGTTGTTATTTCACTTTAATTGTTCCCTGAATATAAAATCAGTGAACTTTATTCTCACAGCTGTTCAGGTTATCCTGAGCCTAGTGTATTTCTGTAGGGATGCTAGGACTACTAACCTGTCAGCACCCCCTAGTGGACAAACTGCACACAGGTGAGGTCATTGTGTCCTGTGAAAGCATAACGCACTCATAGAAGGACAACGTAGGGTTAAATTCTACACGGTAACATTTTGGGAAGTTAGTAGAGCTGCATGTGTCATCAGCCGTCAGTGCCTGAGACACTTAAAAAACTGCTGCACCCCAATGACCGACATGTTTCAGATATACAAAGGAGGCCTTTCATGCCCAGACGGTTTTAATCAAGGGTTTTATTAAGCGTTTTGTACATTCATGTAACAGCATCACATGAAAGTCATCGTGCTGGAGAGGGCGTCGACTCAACAATGAGGAGGCGCACGAACAAAGAGACACGAGGATAAGAAGGCAGAAACAAACGCAGTCAGTGGCCTAACGCTGCAGATAATGAGGGTCATCCTGACCAAAACCAACACAAAGCAATAAATAGGCACCGGGAGAGAAGTCAAAGAGCCTTTAGCATTAGCTCAGAGCTGAGGGGACACAGGAGACAGATCTGAAGCTGCAGAGGCTGTCAAATAAAGATCCGACGATGCAGGGAAGATTATGAGTCCGATGAGAAAGCCCTGTGTGCGTTAGGGAACTGCTGGGAGTTAAAGTCTGGGTCTTCTCTCACTCGCTTCTTTATGTCAGCTTTAACCTGAAAAGGAGGAGACGATCCAGTTATTGTTACCACAGCATGTTCAAACCGCTCTGTAAGGAGGCCGGATTCAAACCCAGACCACATCAGTCCGAGTGCTCCGATCGGTCCTCTAAACACACACACACCTGTCTGCAGTCAGAGTGTGTGTCTGTGTGTGTGTGTGCAGCACCATCATGTCTGAAGTCAGAGAGCAGTCAGAGTGTGTGTTTAGAATCTCTCAGGTATTCAGACAGAGATCAGCTGCAGGAAGCTGCAGGTCAGAGACTCTCTGAGTGTTGGTCATGTGACTCCATCATGGCGTCCTGCTGAGGGGGACTGGACTTTCTGTTCTTACTGAGTCTGGTTGGAGTGGACTCTTTGTTTTATTTATAAAAGAAGATGGTCTGTGAAACATCTGATGTTTCTGCTGTTTTCATGGAGGAACATCTTAATGCAGAGCGAACAGTGTGACAAAGGGTTAACTGATGGAACTGTGGGTCCAAGCGGAGTCATAAATGATCCTAAGCACTGTGCAGTGTGTCTGTCCCGTTACCTGCTCTGCGTACGCCTCCCTCAGCTCCTGTGTCTCCAGGTCGTCCTGTAAACGCTCAGCAGAGGAGATGGGCTTCACTCCGGCCGTCCTGGCTGCTTGGCTCACTGCATCAGAGAGGGAGAGGAGGCTTCCGGCAGCCTGCCCTGTCTGAGGACACACACAGCTTAAAGAGGAGGACACATGACGTGTGTGATGATGAGAAGCTACCGTGAGGTCCGCACCTTCCTGCGTTTGGCAGGCATGCCGTACAGGTAGGAGTCAGACAGCGGCGGCTGCGTCTTCATCTTCTTCTGGCTCATGATGTCACACCTGATGATGGGCACCCACTCCTACACACACACAGCAGCACACACTGTTTTTAATGACTGAGACACTGTGGGTGTGTCCTGTGGACACTCCACAGCCACAGCCAGCCCATGATAACACACTGCCCATCTTACAGGGGGGACCGCAGCAGCCCAGGCCTCTGCCTCTCCCGACGACTCCTCGCTGCCTCCCACAGCTCCGGCTACGTCACCACCTAACGGCACGGCTCCACCAGAGGCTCCCAGGTCCCCGGGTAACACCCTCGTCTCCCGTGACAACGCTCTTGCGTCGAGTGACACAGACATGGCCTCCTCCGCTGTGGTGGCTGCAGCCGGTGAAAGGGAGTCCCCGATCTGTGGAGGTGGAGGAGAGAAGGGTGAGGGGAGCAGCAGGCCGAGCAGCACCTGGACGTCTGAATTCCCACTGCGTGCTCACCGTGGCACTCTGTGCTCGTTCAGGCTCGTGTGTGCTCGTGGCAGAAGGCTGATCCGTCTGTGAAAGAACGCCATCTAAAATTCATTAGCCATTTCAGACGTGCAGGGCAAAGCAACATGATACACGCAGCCATCCGATCAGAGCCCGTGGTTTTGGTCAGCTGACAGCTTGATGCCTCACCTGTAGAGGGGTGGATTAACATACAGCCGTGTGTCAGGTCCGTTACCTGTGTGTGAACTATGTAGTTCTGGATCTGCTCCTGTGAGATGGGGATGTGGTCCAGAATCACCTGCAGCCTCATGGTCATCATGCTGGTCATCCAGTTGACCAGACTGGGGCTGATGTCACTCGACATCCTTCGCTGGAATGACAGCAAAAATCCAGGGGACATGTCAGAGGGGTGTCTCCGTGGTAACATCCTGTCTCTGCGGTGACATTCTGTCACACTTCAATGGAGCTGATCCTTTAGCGGCATGTCACTGGATCATACCGTGGTCGTGACCATCACTGGAAGACACCTCACAGTGCTACACTACTGTTCTCTTGTAATGTTCAGGGTTCATACACAGTTACAGAAAAAGTTATATTTTAAAGCTGTCAGCCTTTCCTGCAGGGGGCAGTCATGAGCACCAGCAGCAGGCTGAATGATGTGTGACCTGGAGTTCACAGTGTGTACTGACTATTCTGTGGTTGATGACTGCAGTCAGAGCTCTCTGGTCCCCTCTCAGGCAGTGCAGGTTGAGGGCGAGACACTCGAACAGAGCCTGGTTACACATCTGCAGCAGCCGCGGCCCGAACGTGCCGTCTGCAGCAAACACACAACATTACTTCAGTAACCACGAGCAGAGGCAGCAAGCGTGGAGCCGAGCGAGCTCAGGTTTACCAGTGCAGCGGAGGATGTGCGTGGCAATGCAGTTCAGCTGCTGTCTGAAGAACGACATGTTGGTCTGTGTGACATCAACGCCCTCCAACACGGTGACTGAAGACTCTCTCTGTCAGCAGAGATTCACAGGGTTTATCCACTGTATGACATCAAAGCTAATCAAATTAGACATTTGTCACAGGTCCCTGACGAAGAAGTACAGACGACAACAATCCTCTACAGACATGCTAGCTTAACATCCTCAGCGCCTTGTTGCGTGTTTTGGATCGGACTGGCTGGAACCTCTGTGAAACCATATCGACTGTCCCATCAGGACAGGGAGCCCGATGGAAGTCTGAGCACCTGGTTCTCCTGCTGAGACCTGTAATCACATATGATTCTGTGTTCTGAGGAACGGACATGAACTTACAAAGCTCTCAGTGATGTACTCCTCCAGCTCGTTGACCAGACTGTCAGCAGCAGCCTAAAGGAGGAAAGACACCACACGACTGATCAGGAATGAAGTCAGCTACATATCTACTGTGATGCACTGAAGAGGAGACGATATGGGGACCGACAGCAATGTTCTGATCGGTGGGTTCTCTGCCGTTGAGGTAGTTCTGGGTGAAGAACTGGGACAGCTGTGGCTGGATCCGGCCCAGAGGCTGGTGCTGGCCATGAAGCAGCATCACCAGGTCAGACATGGTGAAGGTCTGACACACCAACATCAGCAGCTCTCCAAAGAACCCTGCGCAGAACCAAAACACAAAAACCATTACACAGCCATGACGGAGGACGTGCACACATGCTGCTGTAGATGTCAGTGTCAGCCACCGGTGGGCTCCTCGGGGCTGATGAAGATGTTGGTTGCCTGGGACAGCCTCTGCATGAACTGGGCGATGCTCTCTGTGTCGTTCTGAGCTTGACCCAAGGAGCCCATCATGGTGCTCAGAACCCCGCGTACAATGCCTGTGAACAGCTCTGGGTTGAGGGCTTCAGCAGCTGCAGCGGTGGGGTTAGGTACTGGTGTGGGCCCTGGGCCCGGAGATGGAGCGGTACCAGAGGGAGGAGAAAAGATGGGCTGGGAGGCCTGCAAACGAAGAGTACCTGATTAAACCTGCAGACGCAGGTAAAGAATACGTAGTAACTGTACACATTAATACTGGTTCAGGTCTGTTCACAACTATTCAGGCACTTCTTTAGAATGCCTCTGAGGTCATGTGGTCTGTGCAAAGATCAGCGCACCAACCGCACAGTTTAGAGGGCGTAGCCCGCTGCTGCAGCTCAGAGAGGTGAGGACAAACCGCACGTCACTGACCTGCTGCATAAATTCATTCACGCCCTGGATGAAGGCTGGAACACCAGACGTAGTGACGGTTATGGAAGGGACCCCTACAGGGCTTGCACCCGCCCCCCCAGCCACCCCCAGCAGAGATCCCAGCAGCTGCCCCAGGTCTGGAGGCATCTCTTGGGAGTGAGGCTCAGTGGTGCTGTTGTCAGTTTGGGATGGAGGAGCAGTGCTTTCTGTGGGAGGAGGTGGAGGTGGCATTGGGCTCGAGGTGGAGAAAGAAAACGAAGAGGAAGAGGAGGTGGAGGAGGAGGAGGAGGAGGAGGAGGACGTAACTGTTTGACCAGCTGTAAAGAGACAGATTCCAATATCTTGGTTAGATGGTTGACTAGTCTTTGCAAAGTATTGTGACGCTGCTAGAAAACCTCACCCATCTGTCCCGGCAGTAGGAGCTGACCAACCAGCCCACTGATCATCTGATTGAGGGCGGCGGGGTTGAAGGCCTGTCGGGACGCTTCTCAGTTAGTTTCAAACAGCCAGAACATCAGGCAGCCAATCAAAGAGTCTTATTCCTACCTGTCCTGGCTGCTGGCCTGGCATGGCTGCCCTCACGTTGATGGTGGCTCCCCGGGTACCAAAGGCTGGAGGGGGCATGCTGGGTCCAAAGGGGGGGCGGGTGAACAGGACCCGGGCCTGGGGTTGGGGGCCGGTGTGTGGAAGTGGAGGGGGAGCAGTAGGGGTGGTGGTGGGTGTGTTGGGACCCGTGGTGGTGGTGGAGGAGTTGGCTGTGGAGCTGTATCCAGGGGGAGTTGGCTGGGGCGGAACGGGCTGGCCCGAGGCAGCGGAGGTAGCAGCGCTTGTGGCTACAGCAGCAGCGTACTGGCTGATCTGCTGCATGAGATTCCGCATAAAGTCAGGGGGGAGGGCACCTGGGGGGGGGGGGGGCGATTCAAACCAAAACACGGTCACTGCAGTCACAACAGAAACTGTTCACAATGAGCTGCTCTTCTGAGATGCATGCAGTGTGATGCTATGACTATGAGCTGGTCTTTACCTGGCTGTCCAGGCACCGGCTGTCCAGCAGCTGCAGGGTTTGCACCAGGGCCTGCACAGACACACAAACACACACATATTACTGCCACTGCAACACTGGTCGACAACACAGAGGTTTCCTCAGACACAGAGCAGAGGGATCATTTCACTCCAACACACACACGACTCGGTGGAGCATTCAATCAGTGGCGGGTAAGGGACAACACACCGTCCGCGTTCATCTGCATCATGACCACCGGGACTGCCTGGTGGCTGATCCTGATGACCCGGTGGCCACCCTGTCCCTGTCCAGCCTGCTGATTGGACTGGGTAGTCTGTGAGGGAGAGGTCTGTCCCTGACCTGCCTGCTCTGACTGGCTGGCCGACTGGGTGGGTGCAGCTTGTCCCTCAGTGCTGTTAGCCGCAACAGTCACTGTGGCACCCAGGTTCATCTGTGAGTGGACACATAAACACGGTCAGTCTGTTCTTATGACGGGTGCCCACAGACACACAGGATCTCACAGATACTCTTACTGACGCACTTGCACGGGGACGTGGTGGTGCAAAGCTCCAGGAAGAGCACCAGGAGTGGTGTAGTGGGAAAATGGTCGCACCACGTGTAGGTGGCGAGGCACAGGACTCATAAGGTTCAATCGCAGGTCACTGAGGGCCACTAGGCTGTTACCAAGGAGACGGAGACACTCCCATGTCTGGTTGAGAGTTCTCTGGTCCTCCTCTCTCTCCTGCAGCAGAGAAGAAACAGGTTTAGGTTAAAGAAACACCGTGTGATGTGCTGCAGAGTCCTGCTCTGGGGGGCTGCATACAGATGTGCACCCACTTAAAAACAAGAAGAATAAGAGAATACAGCTGCTCGTCTGGAGCTGTGTCGCTCCTCTGTGCTTCCTGACTACACTGGGGAGGTTGAAGCAGGAAAGTTTAACAAATTATAAGTAAAGACTACAAAGAGTAGTCATTTATTTGCCTATTATTACATCGTTTTGACCTGATTATTTTGCGCTGAAATTAATCACACACTCGAGTCTGTCGGCTCTGACAGCGCTTTACATCACGTGGATCTGCGCAATATCACAGCTCTGGATTTCCGAAAAATATTCCCTCATCTAGTGATATCAGCACGAAACCTGTGTAGGAATATTTACACAATTGTTTTTGTCATGTTGTAATATTTACAGACACACATGTCCTGCGCACAGAGCGAGCCTGAACACAGGAGCGCAGCTTCGCTGAATGACGTAGTGAAGCTGTGACAGACTTTATTGATCTGCGAGGGGAAATTCAGGATGCAAACTTTTTCCCGTTGTCAGTTTCCATGAAGCGCTGCCACACTGCAGATGTCTCTGCAGAGGAGGACTGACTTAAATGACACTGTCAAAACTAAATAAAAATTCAGAAACCCACCGGCCTGGTGCTCTCTGTCTCTAGTGGGTCAGGCTAAAGTAGTGAAGACAAGGGGGGTGTTCAAAGACAGACTGTTACCTGTGAAACGCCCCCATTAGCACTTGGTACATTCATCCTGATAAAACTAACGCTACAAAAAGTCGACCAATCAGAATTTTGGTCGAGCCAGAACGTGTCGACCAATAAAACGACCAGTCGACCGGGAGATTACAGCCCTAAAAATCAGATCATGAAAATGAGACGAGCACGCCAACAAAGCACACACAAAAAAAGGTTCAGCTGTTCATCCTACCGTGTTGTTGTTGTATTCTGCTGTGGTGGCCGTCTCCAGGATGCTGTGTGCTCTCTGAATGAACGGCTGCAGTCTCTCCTCCACCCTCCGCAGTTCAGACAACATCTCTGCCAGCTCAGCCGGGCTGGGGTGACTGGGGGAGGAGGAAAAGGCACAGCATTTAACACCATGACACCATGACAGAGACACTCTCTTTATGGTTTGGAGTCTAAGAATCACAGTCTGATGTGTCTCACTTGGGTCCAGGCTGTGGTGTTGGTGCCTCAGGCTGCACCGAAGAAGAGGGTGGTGGAGTTGTTGGAGGAGGGGAGGTGTCCATGGGCTGAGCAGAGGGAGAGGGAGTGGAGGTAGTGGATGAAGATGATGGTGGAGGAGGAGCAGAAGCTACCGTCTCTGTTTGGGAGGAGGAATCACTGGTCTGACCCTGAACACAGACAGCAGATGGCAGACAAACATGTTACTGATGACAGCTGAATTCCTCCAGAGCCCTGCTGTCAGAGGAACGTGGCTGAGCTCTCACCTCCATTCTGTGGATGACTTCATTGATGTCCCTCAGCAGGTTGTCAGCGAGCACTAGCCTGAGCCTTGGTTCACTCTGCACTGGCTGGTCCATGTCAATGTGCACGTTCACAGAACCATTGCTCTGTGACAGGAAAGCACATCATGTTACTTATGTCAGAAGGTGCATGTGACGGGGAAGGTACAGGAAGTGTGTCTTACCCCGGTGCTGGTCGTGACTCTGGCATTCCTGGCGTTTTCTCCCATGCCAGACACCACCTGCTGCACCGACATCTAAACCAGTAACATACAGATCCGATGACCGACGAATAACAGGCCAACTTTCTAACAGTCATCATTAAAGCTGTAACCTGCCTGTATCTGCTGCGGGTCCATGATGTTGACTGGGAGGTTGAATGTGCCGAGCATTACATAGCTGTTAGCGTTCCGGTCATGTGGAGGCACCTGCGATGTTCCCTGGGACGATGAGGATGGCCCGGTATCAGCCGAAGGTCCTCCTGACCCTGAGCTGGGCTGGGAGGGCGGAGGGGGCGCCCGCTCCACAAGGTGGATCACCTTTCCACCCACGTCTGGGACAACAGCAGAGAACTATGGTTATACCTGCACACTCATGACGGCATGAAACTTCATGCAAAAAGCACAGTTTCTAGTAATTAAAGTCAGCAAAGGTTCACAAATTATATTCACTCCTATAAAACTGAGCCACAGAGTTAGCACTCAATAAAATCCAACAACACAACAGAGCTTAAAAAGACAAACTGCACATTCAAAAGAATAAAGTGAATAGAGAAGAATAGAGTAAAAGGAATCTGCAGCCAGTTTTACAAGAACAATTCAATATTCAGACATCTTCAGCAGTACAGTAAGATGATCGTGCCTCTGCACTTCTTGGTGTGAACGCTCAGTTACTTACTGTAGTCTGCGAGAGTCCTTTCATCCTGCAGCACCCTGCCCTGGTAGATGAGCCTCTGTTTGTCCACAGGGATGCCCACAGAGGGGGCGATGTGCTCCTTGAACTCTTTGACCGTCCACTGCATAAAATATGATCATATGTCACGCAGAAAGCCCGAGCCTGTCTGTGCAGCGTGCAGCAGGGACTGTGAACTCACCTGAGCTCTGACAGAGTAGGTCCTGCTCTGAGAGTCCAGGGTTTTCACCGTCACCTCGATGTCTGAGGTTTGTTCCTCCATAATGTTCCTGTTATCAGACCACAGTCATTAAACACCGCAATAACACAACAAACCGGAAATAAGTGTCGTTATCAAACGTCACAACACAGAACGTAGTGTTTATAAAAGGGATGACAGGAGTAAACGCTTGTTTGCTAGGTAGCATTATACTGTTAACTAGCCAACAAATAATGCTACCGTTAGCCAGGTTAGCTGTGTCCTGCTCGGCTAGTAAAGGAGAGTTTTCTTTAGTGCACTGAAAAGAATGTAACGCTACGAGCAGTGACATGTAATGTTTACAGAATTCACGGACGACACACACTAGCTGAGTTAGCACTAGCTGCTAGCATGAGTTAGCTTAGCTCGCTGTGTACACTTGAACGAAGCTAACGTTAGCTAGCAAACGTCTAGGATGCCTCTGCTATAAATACCCGCTCCGGGGCTCAGACGCGGACGTTCCGTGTGTATGTGCCGCGTGATGTTCACCTGAAGAGTCGCGCTGAGCTTCCGCCTGTTCCAGAGTCCGCGGCTGTGTCTTATCATCAGAGCGCAGCCACAGACTTCCCGGTACCCGCTCCGCTAGTTGCCAGAATCAACCAGGCTATACGGATGTGACGTCACGGCAACACCGGAACCACTGCGCAGGGTGAAGGGAAAAATGGCGAATCTCGTAGAGGCGTCTAGCCAGCAGCAGTTCGAGGACTTGGTAGCCAGAGCCGGGGAATGTCTGACCGTGGTGCACTTCCAGGCGGCCTGGGCTCCTCAGTGCGGCCACATGAACGAGGTGATGGCCGAGCTGGCCAGACAGCACGCGCACTCCACCTTCGTGAAGCTGGAGGCGGAAGAGGTGCCGGAGGTGTCGGAGAAGTATGACATCTCCTCCGTGCCCACCTTCCTGTTCTTCAAAGCGGGGGAGAAGGTGGACCGGCTGGACGGCGCGCACGCCCCGGAGCTGACGAAGAAGGTGCAGCAGCTGGCGGTGGCCAGGAGTCCCGGCGGAGCCGCGGAGGGCGGCGGCGCAGACCTGAACCAGCGGCTGAAGAAGCTCATCAACGCGGCCCCCTGCATGCTGTTTATGAAGGGGGCCCCGCAGGAGCCCCGCTGCGGCTTCAGCCGGCAGATCGTAGCTTTGCTGAAAGAGCACGACATCCAGTTCAGCAGCTTCGACATCCTGTCTGATGAGGAGGTCCGCCAGGGGCTGAAGACCTACTCCAACTGGCCCACCTACCCTCAGCTGTACGTCAACGGAGAGCTGGTGGGGGGGCTGGACATAGTGAAGGAGCTGGCTGAGTCCGGCGAGCTGGAGAAGACCTGTCCGAAGGCCGTCACCCTGGAGCACCGCCTGAAGACCATCATCAACCAGAGCCCCGTCATGCTGTTCATGAAGGGCAACAAGGAGGCGGCCAGGTGCGGCTTCAGCAGGCAGATCCTGGAGATTCTGAACGGGACCGGGGTGGACTACGACACCTTTGATATCCTGCAGGATGAGGAAGTGCGCCAGGGCCTCAAAACGTACTCCAACTGGCCCACCTACCCACAGCTGTACGTGAAGGGGGAGCTGATCGGGGGACTGGACATAGTGAAGGAGCTGAAGGAGGGCGGAGAGCTGGTGTCTGTGCTGAAGGGGGAGTCCTGATCAGTGAGCGGTGGCTGAGGGGCCAGGGAGGGAAGGGCCGCTCACTCTGAACACTCAGAGCTGCGTCGTAGAGCTTCGTAGATAGTCAGGATGTACTGTCGGGTGTTGTTGCTGTGACATCCACAGAAATGACTGGTTACAACCGGCTCCGATTCTGAAGACCACCCCGCTCACATGTTCAGTTAACCCTCGCCCACCCGGCTGCTCTGTCTTCATGCCGTCCTGCTGCTCACACACTCATTGTTCATTCATTACAATAAAGGACTTTAAAGCCTGTTCTTTGGTGCATCTTCAACTGTGTGAAGCATCTTCTGCTCTCTGAAAGTCAAAGTTCACATCCAGTCAGCAGCAGCTAGGCTTTCACACACAGAGGCTGTTCAGACCAGGTGAAGGTAGAACGACAGGACCGCAGCATCTGCTCTGAACGCACCTCGGATCAGCTGAGGTGCAGACAGGAAGGTCAGACAGTCAGAGTCAGAGTAACATGTTTAATCCAGAACATGTAAAGCAGCCATTTTAGATGAATCACCTCTTTAGTTCATGCATTAGCTCCTGGTATGAGACCACATAGGTCACTAAGGCATAGCGCCCTCAGGTGGCTCTCAGTTGTATAGCAGACTCTCCAAAGTTGTCAGGGAACATAAAGAACATCTCCTGTGACCCTTGTGTGGGTCCCGAGCCAGAGGTTGGGGATGTTTCAGATGCTGAAATGATTTCACACACAGCAGGATCATTGACCTGAATAAAAACACACCTGTACCACACTCCACCTGAAGGTGTCCCCTGTCAGAGGGACACGTCCACTCAGTGATGTCACAATAAAGCTGGAGCTACAGTGAAGAGCACACACTCATGGCAGAGCTCTGTGGAGACCACAGCTGCAGGTTAACCATTAACCCCTGCTGTCGGACTGATGTGAGTGGACATTGTACTCACTCAGAGCGGGCAGAGCATCCTCCATTCTGATTGGACACATCAAGCAGCAGCAGAGGGCCTGTGTGCAGTGCACTGATAACAGGACGTCCCTGCATGTTTGAAAGAAGAAACAGAAACGTGAACATTCATAGAAACTCAGATTGGGGAAGTGATGTTCAGAAAGTGTAAACGTAAACGTCCCAAAACCGAAAGCCTTCACATGTATTTAGAAAAACATCTATTTTGGTTTGCGGGGGGGTGAGTGCCTGAAACAGACCTGATGATATCGTGCTGGAAGGTAACCACACATGGTCACAGCACACACTGTGTGTCTGGGAAGGCCCTGAGCTCTGTCAGACCATCAGCTACACTGAAGGTCATCCCTTCATCTGACTGTGGTCCAACACCTGCTCATAGATCCACGTCCTGAATCAAAGCTCTGCATGCTGGATCCCCACACAGCCTGCTGGGTGCTAGTTAACCAGGCTGTGTGCTAAGCTAATGGATTAACCAGTGTTTGTGGTTATATCTGTACTGTGGTCTGTGTGGCTCTGATCCAGGATGGCGACAGTGCAGGAACCTGTTCTGGAGCGGCCTGTGGGCCCAGTGCCAGGACTGCATCATCCTGAGGGAGGTGGAGCCGCCTCTGGATGAGACGGGCTCAGAGGACGCCCCCAACACATTCATGCTGTGTGGTAAGCTGCCCTGAAGCAGCCGGCGGCCTGACCACAGTCCAGTCCAGTTCTGCCAGTAATACCTACAGGGTCAGCTAACATTAGCCATGAGCCCGGACTGCTGTATGTTTCAGTTAGGTGTGTATGTTTGGGGGGTCAGGTGTCTACCCATCCTGGTCAGGGCTGAGCGCAGACTTTAGCCAGTGAGAACTGACTGGTTGCTGTCATTGCCATAGTCAGGTTAGCTGGTCTGACACAACAACGTTTTACACAACTGTAGCAGTTGTGTAAAACGTGCTGTGGACACATTGAGCAGTCTCTGTCTTCCCTGAGCTCGGCGGACTGAGGTGGACTCTGAGGCGGTGGCTACATTTCTAAAAGGGGCGGCCTGTCACAATATGGCGGCGAGTGTTTCACCACGCCCAGAGCTTGTTTGTTGTCTTCAGATGTTCTGATTTCTCTGACTCATCAAACATTTCAGCCGGGTCTGATCTCCGTTCACAGTGTTCTGTGGCTAGCTGGGACTCTGAGGTACACACACCCTCTACATCCTGTGCTGATACCATCTGACATTTGTCGGGTGTCCCTGATTGGTCTGACTGCTTGCAGGAAGCTGTTGAAGCTGTGGGTGCCCCGGACCAAAGAGAGAGTGTCATGTGTTTTCTGTGGAACCAGTAAAATCGCTTTCCCTCTCATGACTTGCTGGTTTATTCACTCACACATAACTGCAGGCTCCACACCAAACACTTTCAGTCCTACGAAGGAAGGATGGAGGTGAGCCAATCAGCTCTGACCCAGATATAAACCCTCAAACCTGCTGACCTGTACCAGGTTATGACCCAACACAGCCAGAGCTGCCCCCGTGTGAGGCTATGAGCTCAGGTGGGAGCAGGACGCTCTGTGTGAGTCCACCTGTCATTCTCAATGCATTTCAGACCGGTTGGTTTCATGAAACCTTTGCTCTGTACAGCTATGAAAAAAGGGGAAGTGGTCAGCAGGCAGGCAGAGATCAGGCTGTGAGACTTGCTTAGGAGACTCTGTGAGACTTTAGGAGACTCTGTGAGACTTTAGGAGACTCTGAGAGACACTGGGAGACTCTGGGAGACTTTAGGAGACTCTGTGAGACACTGGGAGACTTTAGGAGACTCTGTGAGACACTGGGAGACTCTGTGAGACTTTAGGAGACTCTGAGAGACACTGGGAGACTCTGGGAGACTTTAGGAGACTCTGTGAGACACTGGGAGACTCTGTGAGACTTTAGGAGACTCTGAGAGACACTGGGAAACTCTGTGAGACTCTGGGAGACAGTCACAGTTCTGTCTTTGTGTCCATAAAGAGCAGGGACAGTGTCTCCGGCCTACTGCTTGTTGTTTTAAAGAAACAAACCATCGCTGTTTAAAAGAAATGACACACACAGCACACCGTGGTAACAGGTTGTTGTTGTGGGGACAGCACCAAGCAGCCCACATCCACCCCGTGTGTGTCTCTGCTACATGTGTAGGTGCCGGTGTGTGTTTACCTGTTTGAGACATTTCCATTCTCCAGGGCTGGCTGGGGACGTCCCACACAGCCTGAAACCAAAAACAGTGAAATGGATCCTCCTTTCATAACTTTCATTTCTGTTTTCAGAGGATCCTCATCCTGCAGAGCTCAGCAGCTCGGCCAGCCGGCCTGGAACTCTCTGTGTTTCCCCCAAAGAGCTGATTAATGTTCCAGACGTGCCTGAACACACTCAGCAGAGACGCTGGACCGTGTGATGTCCCACAGTCAGACCCAACAAAGACCTCAGGACAGAAGACGGAGCAGAGACTGTCCGACATCAGCCACAGGTCTGATCTGGAATACTGTATGATCAGAGGACATCAGAGGACACCACCACCACCTCAGGCCTGGTAAGCGGTGGTGGTTTGAGCGAGTGGACACACAGGAGACACAAATGTCTAAAACCAGGTCCAAATCCGAGTCTAAAGTCTAGTATAAGACTAAATCCAACACAGGACTGAAGCCCCCCTGGGGCAGCAGCACCCTCTGACAGCAACTGTGTGGATGTGGTTCAGCTCCACACTCAGACCATCACTCATGAAATCGTGGTGTGAGGAAAAGCCCCTCGTACTGGTCAGGGTGTGGAGCTGTGGCCGTGACCTAGAAAGGCTGGAAATCACAAACCACCCACAGCAACACGAATGTGTCACCACACAGCAGCCTCCTCCTCCCTCCTCCGTCCTCCATCAGCACAGCAGGGACAGCCCAGAGGCAGCAGATGAAGCAGGACTCTGAGGGTGCAGCACACAGCAGGTGAGCAGGCAGCATCTTTTTCTCCTGTTCTTCTTTGGTCTCTTTTCTGCTCCGTCTTTAAGCTTTTTAAAGTCCTCTCAGCATCTGGGTTCAGGTGTCAGTCCTTCTCAGAGCACATGTCTCAGAGCTGTAATTATGCTGTGTGGGAGCAGAGGGGACACTGGGGGACACAAGGAGGACCAGTTTGTCCCAGTTTACATTTTTACTAGAAGACATTTTCCATGTATTTATGTCGAAGTGTTAGAAACCCTGGCATCTGTGATGTCATCTGACATCAGGTCTCAGCGATGCTCTGAGTCCAGGGGCCTTGACTGAGACAAATAATCTGTACCAGAAATGAAGAGAAAGATGCGAGGACAGAACACTGATGAGGATTCCTCCAGTTTGTCCACCATAAACCGGTTTTAAGTAAGGAGAAGACACAGACAGACAGACGTCCTCATGTGAGGACACAGAGGGTTGTGAGGCTGCAGGAAAGCACCTGCCTCTGACTGACAGCACTTATCTCTCCATCAGGGGTCACTGAGTTTCACTCTGTGTCACTGCAAACAGCCAGACCCCACAAACACTCTCCCACTCAGGTGAAGTCCCACAGGGGCTGCACGCGGTACCCAGCATGCACAGCAGGAGGGGTCAGGGTGGACCAGTCCTCAGAGCCTCAGTCCTCAGGGCCTCAGTCCTCGGAGCATGTGGTTAACATGGCGACAGCAGGACTGAATGCTCCTGACCTTTGACCTCATGATCTGTGATGTCACTGATAGTTGTTGAACAGTATTTTACTACAATTAAAGAACCTGGACCTCCATGAGCTGTACATGTTTGGATCCCATTAACTCTAC